>NC_053027.1:56837802-56956504 GCF_003073215.2 Triticum urartu
GAATTCAAAAAAATCATAAATTGGAAACCGTACCTTGATTTAAAAAATTTCCAAAATTTCAAAAAATATTTGAAAGAAATTCCTAGATTTAAAAAACTTTACGAATTTTAATTATTTTGAATTTCAAAATATGTTCATGTATTTGATTTTTTCCGTGGATTTCAAAAAATGTTCTGGGAATAGGAAAAATATTCATGGACTTGAAAATGTTCACAGATTAAAAAAATATTCACTGATTTTGAATCCACCTGGATTTCAAGGAAAGATCACAAATTAAAAAATATATTTCTAAAATTGTTTCCAAGATTTCAGAAAATTCCAACTTTTAAAAACATGTTCTGCACTTCAGAAAAATGTTCGCGAGATGGAAAAAAAGAAAAAAAAGACACAAAGGACACAGAAAAACTGGTATGAGAAGGTTCTAGAACCTTCGCAAAATCGGTTTAGGGAGTCTCACGGGCCCAAACGTGCTGGGAAAGTTCTAGAATGTACCTACTTGGGCTGGGCCAATATAGACGGTGGCGATTGCAGGGGTATGCGATTGGTCGCTATCAACGACCGATGCAGTCAATAGGATTTATCCTTCAACAATTTCGAAATCACTAATTAAGGACACTACTCCTTCCAAAGGTTACTTTGAAGGAAATATGCCTTATAGACAATAATAAAGTTGTTATTTATATTTCCTTATATCATGATAAATGTTTATTATTCATGCTAGAATTGTATTAACCGGATACTTAGTACATGTGTGAATACATAGACAAACAAAGTGTCCCTAGTATGCCTCTACGAGACTAGCTCGTTAATCAAAGATGGTTAAGTTTCCTAGCCATAGACATGTGTTGTCATTTGATGAACGGGATCACATCATTAGAGAATGATGTGATGGACAAGACCCATCCGTTAGCTTAGCATAATGATCGTTTAGTTTTTCTGCTATTGCTTTCTTCATGACTTATACATGTTCCTCTGACTATGAGATTATGCAACTCCCGAATACCGGAGGAACACCTTGTGTTCTATCAAACGTCACAACATAATTGAGTGATTATAAGGATGCTCTACAGGTGTCTCCCATGGTGTTTATTGAGTTGGCATAGATCAAGATTAGGATTTGTCACTCCGTGTATCGGAGAGGTATCTCTGGGCCCTCTCGGTAATGCACATCACTATAAGCCTTGCAAGCAAAGTGACTAATGAGTTAGTTATGGGATGATGCATTCCAGAACGAGTAAAGAGACTTGCCAGTGACGAGATTGAACTAGGTATGATGATACCGACGATCGAATCTCGGGCAAGTAACATACCCATGATAAACGAAACAATGTATGTTGTTATGCGGTTTGACCAATAAAGATCTTCGTAAAATATGTAGGAACTAATATGAGCATCCATGTTCTGCTATTGGTTATTGACCGAAGATGTTTTTCGGTCATGTCTACATAGTTCTCGAACCCGTAGGGTCCGCACGCTTAAACATTCGATGACAATTTGTATTATGAGTTATGTGATTTGATGAACCGAAGTTTGTTCAAAGTCCCGGATGTGATCACGGAGATGACGAGGAGTCTCGAAATGGTCGACATAAAGATTAATATATTGGACGATGTTATTCAGACACCGGATGAGTTCCGAGGGGTACCGGATAATTATCGGAGTGCCGGAGGGTTATCGGAACCCCCCGGGGAAACTAATGGGCCTCGATGGGCCTTAGTGGAAAGAGAGGAAGGTCCAGGAGGGGCTGCCCCCCCCTTGGGTCCGAATTGGATTAGGGGAAAGGGGGCGGCGCCCCCCTTTCCTTCCCTTCCCCATCTTCCTTCCTTCTTCCCCATCTTCCTTAGGTGGAAACCTACTAGGACTTGGAGTCCTAATAGAATTTCCCTCTCCTGGCACGCCCTAGGAGGGCCGTCCGACCTCCCCTCCCCTCCTTTATATACGGGGGCAGGGGGCACCCTAGAACACACAAGTTTCTCTTAACCGTGTGCGGTGCTCCCCTCCATAGTTACACACCTCGGTCATATTGTCGTAGTGCTTAGGCCAAGCACTGCGCTGGTAACTTCATCGTCACCGTTGCCACGCCGTCGTGCTGGTGGAACTCTCCCTCGGCCTCAACTGGATCAAGAGTTTGAGGGACGTCATCGAGCTGAACGTGTGCTGACCGCGGAGGTGTCGTACGTTCGGTACTTGGATCGTTTGGATCGCGAAGACATTCAACTGCATCAACCACGTTACTAAACGCTTCCGCTTTCAGTCTACGAGGGTACGTGGACACACTCTCCCTGCTCATTGCTATGCATCTCCTAGATAGATCTTGCGTGACCGTAGGTAAATTTTTTTGAAATACCGCGTTACCCAACATACTCCCACCTCCCCAGCTTACGACAAGTGGTGCACTGCATGTGCGCAACTTGTCGTAACCTGAGAACTTTTCTTTTTTTATACACGTTATTTCAAAATATTTTATCTCTTAAACCGTGCGTTCAAATCTTGAATCATTTCCACCATTGGATTCCTCACGTCAAGGTCTTCAGAATATTAATAGGTTTTGATGAACTTTTTTTCCATGAAAAAATGATGAAAAACCGGCGAAAAAACCATGCCTCTCGCGAATGGAAAAAAAGAAAATGTGTTTTTTTCGTTTTCGGGAAGCACGACCGTGCCTCTTGCGGAGGCAAAACGGTACCTCTCGTGGAAGGAAAAAAAAGAAAATGCATTTTTTTTCGTTTCTAGAGGCACTGCCGTGCCTCTCGCGGAAGAAAATCTCTGTCTCTCGTAGAAGCAAAACCGTGCATCTAGGTAAAGAAAAATGAAAACACATTTTTTCGTTTCCGATAAACATGGCCGGGCCTCTCGTGGAAGCAAAAAACGTGTTTGTTTTTTCTGTTTACAAGAGGCACGGCCGTGCCTTTCGCGGAAGCAAATCCGTGCCTCTCGCGAAAAAAAAGACAACACTTTTTTTGTTTCCGATGAAAGCAAAACCGTGCCTCCATGAAAACAAAAAACCACATTTTTCGCCCAAAAAGATTGATTTTTTTCAAAAGCTAAGAAAGACCGATGAAAAACCGAAAAGGTGAATAATAGATCTAAAAAGCCAAAAGACATGCGAAAATAAAATAAAATTCAGAGGGAGTGTCCAGAACGCGACATGTGGTGGCGGCTAAGAGTGCGCCTAGTAGTGCACTCACTTGGGGAGGCTCCCGAATGGAGCGCCCCTCAATTAGTCGCTCTCCAACAATTCAGATTAGCTGATGATGATGCCCCGCAGGCCAACTCAAGGAGCTCACGGGCCTAAATAAAGCAGTCCAAACCTGCAACACAGACTAGGCTCTCCTGTTTTTTTATATATATTCTCCCATACATAGGCGCAGGTGCCTCACTAAGGAGGATGCTGTTTAACATATGATTTAGAAAAACAAACATACGGTTCCAGAAAAATAAAATTGTTGAAGATATGATCGATGGGAGCAACTAGTTGGAGGGTGCCCCTCTGAGGGTACTTTTCCTAGCCTGGTCAAGGGTGTCATATTGGTCACCGCTCACTTGCCACGTTGGCAGGGCCTGGGTGCATGGTGCCCCAGGCCAGAGTGCCATGCTTAGTGGCATGACACCCCAGTCTAGGGTGCCATGCCCCTTGAATTAACAAAACGGGCTGCCCACCTCTCTCCCCAAAACTCTATCTTTTCCCTCTTTCTCCACCCTGGCCGCCCCACTCATGCCCCTCCCTAGTGCCCACTAAATTTCGCGGATTAGAGAGCTCCAAATCGGTGAATTATCCCCCTTCAACCACTCAAGGTATTCTCCCTCATTTGTCCTCCATTTGTTGGTTGAAATCTCCGCATTGTGGTGATTCGGGGAAACCCTAGGTCATCCAATTTTGCAATTTTCATTGATGCATTTTGGTGTTTATGGTTGTAGGTGGCAAGGATCGTGAATGTGCATCATGTCAACTTTGTCTCCTTTGATAGAAAGATGGAGTATGGTGACGCGAAGGAGAAGCCGGTAGTGATGGTGTTTCCCACAAGTGCTAGCCTTGAGGAGGTTGTGGTTGAGCCTCGGAGAAGGTTGAATGAGATGGAAGAAAGCGATGGAGTAGATTTAATCCAAAGGTATAATGTTGGGTATGGGCAACACATTTGTTCGAAGATAATGCCTCTTGACTCCGAGTTTCATTGGGAAGCATATAAGGAGAGTGCATTGACCTCACAAGATAAAGCATTCGAGTTATTTGCCACAAAGGTTGTTGGTGCTCGATTGCACATTGATTTGAATCGGTGTGCATCTTCATGTGATGTTAGAAGCTGATACGTCTCCAACGTATCTATAATTTTTTATTGCTCCATGCTATATTATCTACTGTTTTGGACATTATTGGGCTTTATTATCCATTTTTATATTATTTTTGGGACCTATTAACCGGAGGCCCAGCCCAGAATTGCTGTTTTTTTTGCCTATTTTAGGGTTTCGAAGAAAAGGAATATCAAACGGAGTCCAAACGGAATGAAACCTTCGGGAACGTGCTTTCTCACCGAACATGATCCAGGAGACTTGGACCCTACGTCAAGCAACCAACAGGGAGGCCACGAGGTAGGGGGGCGCGCCTACCCCCCCAGGCACGCCCTCCACCCTCGTGGGCCCCCTGTTTCTCCACTGACGTACTTCTTCCTCCTATATATACCTACGTACTCCCAAACGATCAGATACGGAGCCAAAACCCTAATTCCACCGCCGTAACTTTTTGTATCCACGAGATCCCATCTTGGGGCCTGTTCCGGAGTTCCGCCAGAGGGGGCATCGATCACGGAGGGTTTCTACATCAACACCATAGACTCCCCGATGAAGTGTGAGTAGTTTACCTCGGACCTACGGGTCCATAGTTATTAGCTAGATGGCTTCTTCTCTCTTTTTGGATCTTAATACAAAGTTCTCCCCCTCTCTTGTGGAGATCTATTCGATGTAATCTTCTTTTGCGGTGTGTTTGTTGAGACCGATGAATTCTGGGTTTATGATCAAGTTTATCTATGAACAATATTTGAATCTTCTCTCAATTCTTTTATGTATGATTGGTTATCTTTGCAAGTCTCTTCGAATTATCATTTTGGTTTGGCCTACTAGATTGATCTTTCTTGCAATGGGAGAAGTGCTTAGTGATACGTCTCCAACGTATCTATAATTTTTGATTGCTCCATGCTATATTATCTACTGTTTTGGACATTATTGGGCTTTATTATCCACTTTTATATTATTTTTGGGACTAACCTATTAACAGGAGGCCCAACCCAGAATTGCTGTTTTTTGCCTGTTTTAGGGTTTCGAAGAAAAGGAATATCAAACGGAGTCCAAATGGAATGAAACCTTTGGGAACGTGATTTTCTCAATGAACAAGACCCGGGAGACTTGGATCCTACGTCAACACACAAAAGAGGAGGCCACGAGGTAGGGGGGCGCGCCTACCCCCCCCCCCCCCCCCCCCCCCCCCCCCCCCCCCCCCCCCCCCCCCCCCCCCCCCCCCCCCCCCCCCCCCCCCCCCCCCCCCACCCCAGGCGCACCCTCCTCCCTCGTGGGCCCCCTGTTGCTCCACCGACGTACTCCTTCCTCCTATATATACCTACGTACCCCCAAATGATCAGATACAGAGCCAAAACCCTATTTCCACCGCCGCAACTTTCTGTATCCACGAGATCCCAACTTGGGGCCTATTCCGAAGCTCCGCCGGAGGGGGCATTGATCACAGAGGGCTTCTACATCATCACCATAGCCTCTCCGATGAAGGGTGAGTAGTTCACCTCGGACCTACGGGTCCATAGTTATTAGCTAGATGGTTTTTCTCTCTTCTTGGATCTCAATACAATGTTCTCCCCCTCTCTTGTGGACAACTATTTGATGTAATATTCTTTTTGCGGTATGTTTTTGAGACCGATGAATTGTGGGTTTATGATCAAGTCTATCTATGAATAATATTTGAATATTCTCTGAATTCTTTTATGTATGATTGGTTATCTTTGCAAGTCTCTTCGAATTATCAGTTTGGTTTGGCCTACCAGATTGATCTTTCTTGCAATGGGAGAAGTGCTTAGCTTTGGGTTCAATCTTGCGGTGTCCTTTCCTAGTGACAGTAGGGGCAGCAAGGCACGTATTGTATTGTTGCCATCGAGGATAACAAGATGGGGTTTTCATCATATTGCATGAGTCTATCCCTCTACATCATGTAATCTTGCTTAAGGCGTTACTCTGTTTTTAACTTAATACTCTAGATGCATGCTGGATAGCGGTCAATGAGTGGAGTAATAGTAGTAGATGCAGGAAGGAGTCGGTCTACTTTTCTCGGACGTGATGCCTATATACATGATCATACCTAGATATTCTCATAACTATGCTCAATTCTGTCAATTGCTCAACAGTAATTTGTTCACCCACCGTAGAATACTTATGCTCTCAAGATAAGCCACTAGTGAAACCTATGGCCCCCGAGTCTATCTTTATCATATTAATCTCCTAGTACTTAGTTATTTCCTTTGCTCTTTACTCTGCCTTTATTTTACTTTGCATCTTTATCACAAAAATACCAAAATATTATCTTTATCATATCTATCAGATCTCACTCTCGTAAGTGGCCGTGTAGGGATTGACAACCCCTATTCGCGTTGGTTGCGAGGATTTATTTGTTTTGTGTATGTACGAGGGACTCGCGCGTAGCCTCCTACTAGATTGATACCTTGGTTCTCAAAAACTGAGGGAAATACTTACGCTACTTTGCTGCATCATCCCTTCCTCTTCGGGGAAAACCAACGGAGTGCTCAAGAGGTAGCACTTAGCTTTGGGTTCAATCTTGCGGTGTCCTTTCCCAGTGACAGTAGGGGCAGCAAGGCACATATTGTATTGTTGCCATCGAGGATAACAAGATGAGGTTTTCATCATATTGCATGAGTCTATCCATCTACATCATGTCATGTTGGTTAAGGCGTTACTCTGTTTTTAACTTAATACTCTAGATGCATGCTGGACAGCGGTCGATGAGTGGAGTAATAGTAGTAGATGCAGGCAGGAGTCGGTCTACTTGTCTCAGACGTGATGCCTATATACATGATCATACCTAGATATTCTCATAACTATGCTCAATTCTGTCAATTGCTCAACAGTAATTTGTTCACCCACTATAGAATACTTATGCTCTCGAGAGAAGCCACTAGTGAAAGCTATGGCCCCCGGGTCTATCTTTATCATATTAATCTCCTACTACTTAGTTATTTCCTTTGCTCTTTACATTGCCTTTATTTTACTTTGCATCTTTATCACAAAAATACCAAAAATATTATCTTTATCATATCTAAGATCTCACTCTCGTAAGTGACCGTGTAGGGATTGACAACCCCTATTCACGTTGGTTGCGAGGATTTATTTGTTTTGTGCAGGTACGAGGGACTCGCGCATAGCCTCCTACTGGATTGATACCTTGGTTCTCAAAACAGAGGGGAAATACTTACGCTACTTTGCTGCATCATCCCTTCCTCTTCAGGGAAAACCAACGCAGTGCTCAAGAGGTAGCACTTAGCTTTGGGTTCAATCTTGCGGTGTCCTTTCCCAGTGACAGTAGGGGCAGCAAGGCACGTATTGTATTGTTGCCATTGAGGATAACAAGATGGGGTTTTTATCATATTGCATGAATTTATCCCTCTACATCATGTCATCTTGCTTAAGGCGTTACTCTATTCTTATGAACTTAATACTCTAGATGCATGCTGGATAGCGGTTAATGTGTGGAGTAATAGTAGTAGATGCAGGCAGGAGTCGGTCTACTTGTCTTGGATGTGATGCCTATATACATGATCATACCTAGATATTCTCATAACTATGCTCAATTCTGTCAATTGCTCAATAGTAATTTGTTCACCCACCGTAAAATACTTATGCTCTTGAGAGAAGCCGCTAGTGAAACCTATGGCCCCCGGGTCTATCTTCATCATATTAATCTTCCAATACTTAGTTATTTTCGTTGCTTTTATTTTACTTTGCATCTTTATCATAAAAATACCAAAAATATTATCTTATCATATCTATCAGATCTCACTCTCGTAAGTGACCGTGTAGGGATTGACAACCCCTTATCGCGTTGGTTGCGGGGATTTATTTGTTTTGTGTAGGTGCGAGGGACTCGCGTGTAGCCTCCTACTGGATTGATACCTTGGTTCTCAAAAACTGAGGGAAATACTTACGCTACTTTGCTGCACCACCCTTTCCTCTTCAAGGGAAAAGCAACTTAAGTGCTCAAGAGGTAGCAGAAGCCCGGTTCGAGATTCAGCACATGTCAACCCGGATGTGTATGACACAACAATGAGCCAACTCCATTGACCCAACCTTTGAGCCCCTCCTGCAATGACCAACTTGATAATCAAGACTTCCACATGGATGATGATGAGTTTGAGGGTGATGAATCAGAGGCTTATGTTAGTGATCATTATGTTGGCAATATGGAGGCAAATTGCATGGAAGAGGACATGGACCATGACATTCCATACAATAGGTCCTATTCAGGGGACTCGAAGGATGAAGGCTCGGATGAAGATATATATGAGGATGGTTTGACGACTAAAGAAGCCAATGCTTTCAACAAGGTAATAGGCTAGGGTCATGAGACATCATTATTCCGTGATCTAAGCCTAGCCGATAAGGTGATTGTTCATGGTGGCACAAGTAAACTTCTTGCACCAAGGTTAACTTCAAAGCCTGATAACAGGGCAAGTGTGTATGGTGTGAGTGAAGGAACAATCTTTGAAATCTTGGTAGAACTTCAAATATGGGTCAAGGACTACACTTAAGTTTCATCGACCATTCTTTGTGGACAAGTCAAACTCCAAATTGCGTTATGTGGTGAAATGTGAGGAAAACAAAAATCATTGCCCTTGGGTTAGACATGCAAGATGTGTCAAGGAGGGCCGCAATGGAAGATTACAAATTCTGTGTTTCAACATTGATATATTGACAAGAATATTGACGATGCTAATGTAATGGACGATCATCGTCAATTGACCTCCAAATTCATTGCATATCGTTTTTCACCCTCCATATAGATAATCCCGTTATATCCCAATAGGACGTTGATGGAGAAGGTGAAGGAGGTCTTCGGGTACACGGTGAAGTACGGGAAGGCATGGAAGGCCAAGCAAGCCGCCTTTAACATATTGTATCGTGGTTAGGAAGAATCATACAACCGCCTCACTATGGTGTTGCAAGCGATGGTGAAAAAAAATCCAAACATGTACTATGTGGTCGAGCCAGAAGGCATAAGAACAAGGATATACAATGTGGCATGTAAGCATCGTTGCTTGGCACCCTTAACCGGGGTGTTATATAGTTTAGCATGGTACCCTGGGTGCGGGCGTCATGCAGGAAGGGCCATTTAGTGAAATATTTTAAAAGTGGGCTCATCTTGTGCTAAACTTTGTTCAAAGGGCCAATTTTGTCGTTTTTCATGAGCAACGACAACTTGTGTACATAGCACTTGCTTGAGGGATAAGATGTATATGCATGTATATTGTAATGATAAGAAACTAAAAAAGTGAAATTTGGCTGTCGATTCATGAACATGGAAGCAATCTTAACCATCTAGGCGAAGTTAGTTGTAACAACCATCCTTGATATGGAAGGAGAGCAGACAGCACAGCATCTCAGTTTTAAAAGAAGATTCCTTGAGAATGAAGCTCATCTCTAGAGAAAAGTGGCTTCTTGGAGAATCAATGAATGTCACGTGCAGCAGCAGAAGCTGCACGACGCAACCCTTCTCCACTACACCTGCACTCCTACCCTATAAAGAGAGGCACCGTGCAGCCCAACGATTATCACATGGAAGATGAAGAACCAACAGTATAAGTAGAAGCAATGGAGGGGAAGAAGAAGGAGAGAGTGATGGCCGCCGCCGTCTACGTGCTCGTCATCCTGCTGTTGGCCCAGCGGCTGCCGGTCGAGGTTGCTGATGCCTCACCAAATAATATTTATTTTAGGTTCAATTCTAATCCCGAAGGTAAAGGGAGTGTGCGATGGTGATCTCATCAACCTTGGAATCACTTCCAACACACATCGTCACCTCACCCTTAACTAGTATCTGTTCATTTTGGAACTCCTGTTTCGAGTTACAAATCTTAGCAACTGAACCAGCATGAAATATGAAGGAAATATGCCCTAGAGGCAATAATAAAGTTGTTATTTTATATTTCCTTATATCATGATAAATTTTTATTATTCATGCTAGAATTGTATTAACCGGAAACTTGATACATGTGTGGATACATAGACAAAACACCGTGTCCCTAGTAAGCCTATACTAGACTAGCTCGTTAAACAAAGATGGTTAAGTTTCCTAATCATAGACATGTGTTGTCATTTGATGAATGGGATCACATCATTAGGAGAATGATGTGATGGACAAGACACATCCGTTATCTTAGCATGTTGATCGTTCAGTTTTATTGCTATTGCTTTCTTCATGTCAAATACATATTCCTTCGACTATGAGGTTATGCAACTCCCGGATACCTGAGGAATACCTTTTGTGCTATAAAACGTCAAAACGTAACTGGGTGATTATAAAGATGCTCTACAGGTATCTTCGAAGGTGTTTGTTGGGTTGGCATAGATCGAGATTAGGATTTGTCACTCCGAGTATCGGAGAGGTATCTCTGGGCCCTCTCGGTAATGCACATCACAATAAGCCTTGCAAGCAATGTGACTAATGACTTAGTTGCAGGATGATGCATTACGGAACGACTAAAGAGACTTGCCGGTAACGATATTGAACTAGGTATGAAGATACCGACGATCAAATCTCAGGCAAGTAACATACCGATGACAAAGGGAATAACGTATGTTGTCATTACTGTTTGACTGATAAAGATCTTCATAGAATATGTGGGAACCAATATGAGCATCCAAGTTCCGCTGTTGGTTATTGACCGGAGAGGTGTCTCGGTTATGTCTACATAGTTCTCGAACCCGTAGGGTCCGCACGCTTAATGTTCGATGACGATTTTGTATTCTATGTGTTATGTGATTTGGTGACCGAAGGTTTTTTGGAGTCCCAGATGAGATCACGGACATAACGAGGAGTCTCAAAATGGTCGATAGGTAAAGATTCATATATAGGACGATAGTATTCGGGCAACAGAAGTGTTCTAGGGGTACCGGGTACGTATCGGGTCTCCGGAAGGGGTTCCGGGCAAACCCCGGCAAGCTATATGGGCCTAATGGGCCAAGAGTTGGACAGACCAGCCCCAAAAGGGGCTGGTGCGCCCCCACTATAGGATGAATAGGAGGATAAAGAAAGGAAGGGAAGGGAGAAGGAAAGGGGAGGATTCGTCCTCCCACTTTCCTTCCCCTCCCCCCTCTCTTTCCTTCCCCCTCCGATGGATATGGAAGGGGGGAGGCCGACTTGGACGAGGCACCCAAGTAGGATTACTCCTACTTGGGGCGCCCCTTGCAGCCCCTCTCCCTCTCCCACCTATATATATGTGGGGGGCACCGCTAGAACACACAACATTGATTCCTAGCCGTGTGCGACGCCCCTCTCCACAGTTTACGCCTTCGGTCATATTCACGTAGTGCTTAGGCGAAGCCCTGCGCGGATTACATCACCATCACTGTCCCCATGCCATCTAGCTGACGAAACTCTCCCTCACACTTCGCTGGATCAAGAGTTCGAGGGACGTCATCGAGCAGAACGTGTGCAGAACTCGGAGGTGCCGTACATTTCGGTGCTTGATCGGTCAGAAAGAGAAGAAGTTTGACTACATCAACCGCGCTATCAAACGCTTCCCCTTTCGGTCTACGAGGGTACTGATACGTCTCCAACGTATCTATATTTTTTTATTGTTCCATGCTGTTATATTATCAATCTTGGATGTTTTATAATCATTTTATAGTCATTTTATATCATTTGTCGGTACTAACCTATTGACATAGTGCCAAGTGCTAGTTGCTGTTTTTCCATGTTTTTCCATCGCAGAAAATCAATATCGAACGGAGTCCAGATGCCACGAAACTTTACGGAGAATGTCTATGGGACAGAAGGAACACAACGGGCCCTAGCTGCGCCTGGGGGTGTGCCCCGAGGGGAGCACAACCCACCAGGGTGCGCCTGGTGGGTTGTGCCCACCTCGGGTGCCCCCCGGACTGCCTCTTTCTCTATCAATACCCCAATATTCCCAAAACCGCAGGGGAGTCGAAGAAATATTGATCTAGCCGCCGCAGAGTCCAGAACCACCAGATCCAATCTAGACACCATCTCGGATGGGGTTCACCACCTCCATTGGTGCCTCTCCGATGATGCGTGAGTAGTTCTTTGTAGACCTTCGGGTTCGTAGTTAGTAGCTAGATGGCTTGATCTCTCTATCTCTCTTGATTCCCAATACAATGGTCTCCTGGAGATCCATATGATGTAACTCTTTGGTGGTGTGTTTGTTGGGATCCGACGAACTTTGAGTTTATAATCAGATTTATCTCTTTTTATATCCATGAAAGTATTTGAGTTTCTTTGATCTCTTTTATGCATGATTGCTTATAGCGTTGTATTTCTTCTCCGATATTTGGGTTTTGTTTGGCCAACTTGATCTATTTATTTTTGCAATGGTAAGAGGTGCTTTGTATTGTGTTCGATCTTACGGTGCTTGATCCCAGTGACAGAAGGGGAACCGACACGTATGTATCGTTGCTACTAAGGATAAAACGATGGGGTCTGTCTCTACATAGATAGATCTTGTGTACATCATGTCATTGTTCTTATTGCATTACTCTGTTTCTCCATGAACTTAATACACTAGATGCATGCTCGATAGCGGTCGATGTGTGGAGTAATAGTAGTAGATGCAAGCCGGAGTCGGTCTACTAATCTTGGACGTGATGCCTATGTAATGATCATTGCCTGGATATCGTCATGAGTATTTGAAGTTGTATCAATTGCCCAACAGTAATTTGTTCACCCACCGTTTGCTATTTTTCTCGAGAGAAGCCACTAGTGAAACCTATGGCCCCGGATCTCTTTCTCATATTATTTGCCTTTGCGATCTACTTTTATTTGCTTTTATTTTCAGATCTATTAATCCAAAAACCCAAAAATACATTGTTGCACTTTATTCTATTCGTGATCTATTTATTCAATCTATTACAACTTTTTCCCGTCACGCACCAATTTCTGGCACCGTTGCCCGAAAGGGATTGACAACCCCTTTCACACGTCGGGTTGCGAGGATTTGTTATCTATGTGCAGGGGCTGTTTACGTTGTGTTGCTTGGTTCTCCTACTGGTTCGATAACCTTGGTTTCATATCTGAGGGAAATACCTACCGCCGCTATGCTGCATTATCCCTTCCTCTTTGGGGAAATACCGATGTAGCATCAAGCGACATCAAAAGGAACTTCTGGCTCCGTTGCCGGTAGAATCTTCAACACATACCAGGTTCCTAATCACAAATCTCATCTCCTCGCAATTTACATTATTTTCCATTTGCCTCTCATTTTCCTCTCCCCCACTTCACAAAAATTTTCCGTTTTATTCGCCCCTCTCTTTCGTTCACCGTTTTCTTGCCAGATCTATCTGTGTTCTTGCTTTCTTATCATATGGCTAGCGTGCCTACTCCTCCTTTGTCACCAGATTTTGAAGTGATTTACTTCAGGCAAAGACAAGGAGAAAATTTGAAAGATGCTTGGTATAGGCTTATGGAATCATATCGCAATTCCAATTTAAAGGGGGACGCTAAAGTTTTTCTTTGGAATTTTTACATAGGATTGTCTTTGCATTATCGACAACTCCTAGATTTTGCCGCTAAAGGGAATTTTATTGAGCTTGATGCCAATGCTGCCTATGAAATTTTAGAAGGCATTGTGGGGATTCCACCTCAAAAGAAGGGGTTTACTTTCACCCCAGAGGGATTTCAAATGCGGGACAAACTTGGTGATTTGCATAAACACATGGTTGAATTACAAAAATATAACAAACCCCTCAAGCATCTCAATGGTAGTATCAATCGCATGAATACTTTGATTACTCTTTGCAACAAGCGATTGGATATTTAGATCTAAATATGGTTTATTTTCTAGAAAATTTAGGGAAGCGTAAAGATCCTCTCGGGTTTGAGAAAACCCTTACAAAAGTTGCCACAACTTCGGAAGACAAAACTTAGATCCATGCTTTATGCCTAGCTAAGGGTGTAAAACTATAACGCTTGTTGGGAGGCAACCCAATGAATAAAATTTATTTTTGCTTTTTGCATCCTGTTTTTGAGTGTTAGCACAAGTATGCTACTGTTATGATTGTGTTTTTTTATGTTTTAATTAGTTTTTGTTCCAAGTAAATCCTTTAGGATCTTCTTGGGTGATAGTTGTTTGATCTTGCTGAAAAACAGAAACTTTTGCGCTTACAAAAATAATTTTCAGTTTTTACCAGAGAGCGATAATATAACCATTCCACTTGAAGTAGATCAATATACAAATTGCTCAGGCTGTCCTAATTTTTCAGAATATTTGGAGTTACAGAAGTATACGAAATAGTCAGAATGCGACAGACTGTTCTGTTTTGATAGATTCTGTTTTCTTTGTGTTGTGTGCTTATTTTCATGGCTCTATGGTTTTATTTGATGAGTTTTTGCCATAGAAAAGTTGGAATACAGTATATATAATGCAATAACAAAATATGAATTGGTTTGATACATCACTTATAGTAGTGATTTATTATTCTTATACTAACGGATCTCACGAAAGTTTTGTTGAGTTTTGTGTGATTGAAGTTTTCAAGTTTTGGGTTATCTTACGATGGATGAAGGAATAAGGAGTAGAAGAGCCTAATCTTGGGGATGCCCTGGCATCCCAAGCTATAATCTAAAAATAAGAGACCAACTAAGCTTGGGGATGCCCCCGAGTGGCATCCCCTCTTTCTTCTAACGACCATCGGTATTTTACTCGAAGCTATATTTTTATTCGTCACATACTATGTGTTTTTCTTGGAGCGTCTTATATGATATGAGTCTTTGCTTGTTTTATTTTGTGTTTTAAGTCTTGGTCCCTTGCTGGACACACCTATTTGAGAGAGCCAAAATTATGTCATGACTTGTTATAATTGCTCTCTATGCTTCACTTAATTTTTTTATGAGCTATGGACTTGCTGTAGCGCTTCACTTATATCTTTTTGAGCACGGTGTGCTTTAGTATTTTTTGAAGAAATGCTCTCTTTCTTCACTTATATTTATTTGAGAGTTAGTTAAATTTTCAACAAATTCTCTCTTGCTTCACTTAAATTAATTTGAGAGAAAGAAATATTATGCTCATGATCTTCACTTATATTTGTTTGAGCTTGTCAAAAAAGCAACACATGAAAATTAGTCCCAAAGTGATAGATATCCAAGAAGGATATAATAAAAACTTTCATGGAGATCATTGGACAAAATAAACTTGATTCTTAGTAATAGTTTTGAGATATGATGATGTGATATGTGAGTCATCTTGATGAGTAATTATGCTTTAGTAAGAATATTGGTGTTAAGGTTTGTGATTCCCTATGCAAGCATGAAAGTCAATAGTTATGCAATGAAATTATATCCTACTTGTGGTGCATTATTCGGTGTTAGTTATGCTTAATGCTCGCTTATGAGATTATTCGTTTCTTGGTTGGTCGCTTCTCAATCTTTTGTTGGCCTTCATTTTGCACTAAGTATGATCTCTACTTGTGCATCCAAAAACCTTTAAACCAGTTTTGCCACATGAGTCAACCATATCTACCTATATGTAGTATTCTTTTGCCGTTCTAAGAAAATTTGCATGTGCTATCTCTAATTTTTAAAAATAAACTTCTGTTTTGTGTGTTCGTTTCGCTCGCGGAGCAGTGAGGGGTGGCTAATATTTTCCATGCTAGATGTGGTATTCTCAAGATGAGTGTTTATTCACTTGTCATTGCACGAGAGTAAGGCAAAGGTATTTGGGATGCCCAGTCCCAAAATAAAAAAAAGAATTTACTTTATGTTGTCAAATAATAAATTCCTTAGAAAGTGTTGGTATGGAGGGCACCCGTGGATACGGTTAGCCATGGAAAGTGAAAGTCTGGTGGAAAAAAGGAATAAAATTTATTTTCTGTTTGGGAACCGCCTATGATATATCTAGCATGGAAAGTGTTGGGAACTCTAAGTCATTTTCGTTGGTGGGATGGATACACCGACCAAAATGTTTTTATCTCTAAGTTTTTCGTTTTGAGCTCTGGCACCTCTACAAATCCCTACTTCCCTCTGCGAAGGGCCTTTCTTTTACTTTATGCAATTTTTATTTTGAATTTGAGTCTCCATCTTCTCTTATAAAAGCACCAACTAGGAGGCAATATGATCGTACTTGAGTATTGGGTGTAGCTAATATGCGAGTGTGTTTCATGAATGGATCAATGATTGAGCATGATGGGCTAGGGATAGCTTATTTTAGCATTAATATTTTGAAAGACATGGTTGCTTGTTGATATGCTTGGGTATTTAAATTATCATGTCAAAACTAGACTATTGCTTTGAACAATATAAAAGTCCAAATGTCCATGCTATAAAGAAAGAATATGATATGACATCTTAGGCATCATTCCACATCAAAAATTCTGTTTTTATCACTTCCCTACTCGAGGACGAGTAGGGTTAAGCTTGGGGATGCTGATACGTTTCCAACGTATCTATAATTTTTGATTGTTCCATGCTGCTATATTATCAATCTTGGATGTTTTATAATCATTTTATATCATTTGTTGGTACTAACCTATTGACATAGTGCCAAGTGCCAGTTGTTGTTTCTTCCATGTTTTACATCGCAGAAAATCAATATCAAACAGAGTCCAAATGCCACGAAACTTTACGGAGAATTTTTATGGGCCAGAAGGAACACAACGGTCCCTGGCTGCGCCTGGGGGTGCCTCAGTGAGAGCACAACTCACCAGGGCACGCCAGGAGGCCCAGCCGCACCCTGGTGGGTTGTGCCCACCTCGGGTGCCCTCCGGACCGCCTCTTTGCTCTATAAATACCCCAATATACCCCAAACACTAGGGGAGTCAACAAAGTATTGATCTAGCCGCCGCAGAGTCTAGAACCACCAGATCCAATCTAGACACCATCTTGGATGGGGTTCACCACCTCCATTGGTGCCTCTTCGATGATGCGTGAGTAGTTCTTTGTAGACCTTCGGGTCCGTAGTTAGTAGCTAGATGGCTTCATCTCTATCTCTCTCTCTTGATGCTCAATACAATGGTCTCTTGGAGGTCCATATGATGTAACTCTTTTTCGGTGTGTTTGTTGGGATCCGATGAACTTTGTGTTTATGATCAGATCTATCTCTTTTTATATTTGTGAAAGTATTTGAGTTTCTTTGATCTCTTTTATGCATGATTGCTTATATCCTCATATTTCTTCTCCGGTATTTGGGTTTTGTTTGGCCAACTTGATCTATTTATCTTGCAATGGGAAGATGTGCTTTGTAGTGGGTTCGATCTTACGGTGCTTGATCCCAGTGACAGAAGGGGAACCGACACGTATGTATCGTTGCTACTAAGGATAAAACGATGAGGTCTATCTCTACATAGATAGATCTTGTCTACATCATGTCATCGTTCTTATTGCATTACTCCGTTTCTCCATGAACTTAATACACTAGATGCATGCTAGATAGCGGTCGATGTGTGGAGTAATAGTAGTAGATGCAGGTAGGAGTCGGTCTACTAATCTTGGACGTGATGCCTATGTAATGATCATTGCCTGGATATCGTCATGAGTATTTGAAGCTCTATCAATTGCCCAACAGTAATTTGTTCACCCACCATTTTCTATTTTTCTCGAGAGAAGCCACTAGTGAAACCTACGGCCCCCGGGTCTCTTTCTCATATTATTTGCCTTTGCGATATACTTTTATTTGCTTTTATTTTCAGATCTATTAATCCAAAAACCCAAAAATACTTTGCTGCACTTTATTTTATTCGCGATCTATTTATTCAATCTATTACAACTTTTTCCCGTCACGCACCAATTTCTGGCACTGTTACCCGAGAGGGATTGACAACCCCTTTAACACGTCGGGTTGCGACGATTTGTTATTTGTGTGCAGGGGCTGTTTACGTTGTGTTGCTTGGTTCTCCTACTGGTTCGATAACCTTGGCTTCATATCTGAGGGAAATACCTACCGCCGTTGTGCTGCATCATCCCTTTTCTCTTTGGGGAAATACCGACGTAGCTTCAAGCGACATCAGGTACGTGGACACACTCTCCCCCTCTCGTTGCTATGCATCTCCTAGATAGATCTTGTTTGAGCATAGGATTTTCTTAAAAATTGCATGTTGTGTTCCCCAACAGTGGCATCTGAGCCAGGTCTATGCGTAGATGATATGCACGAGTAGAACACAAAGAGTTGTGGGCGGTGGTAGTCATACTTCTTACCACAAACGTCTTATTTTGATTCAACGGTATTGTTGGATGAAGCGGCCCGGACCAACCTTACATGACCACGTTCATGAGACCGGTTCCACCGACATACATGCAACTTGTTTTGCATAAAGGTGGCTGGCTGCTGTCTGTTTCTCCAACTTTAGTTGAATCGAATTTGACTATGGCCGGTCCTTGTTGAAGGTTAAAACAACAAACTTGACGAAACACCGTTGTGGTTTTGATGCGTAGGTAAGAACGGTTCTTACTAGAAACCCGTAGCACCCACATAAAACTTGCAACAACAAAGTAGAGGACGTCTAACTTGTTTTTGCAGGGCATGTTGTGATGTGATATGGTCAAGACATAATGTGATATATGTTGTTGTATGAGATGATGATGTTTTGTAAAAGTTATAGGCAACTAGCAGGAGCCTTATGGTTGTCGCTTTATTGTTTGAAATGCAATCGCCATGTAATTGCTTTACTTTGTCACTATGTGTTAGCTATAGTTGTAGAAGCAATAGTTGGCAAGACGACAACGACGCTACGATGGAGATCAAGGTGTCAAGCCGGTGACGATGGAAATCATAAGAGTGCTCTGGAGATGAAGATCAAAGGCACAAGATGATGATGGCCATATCGTGTCACATATTTTGATTGCATGTGATGTTTATATTTTATGCATCTTATTTTGCTTAGTGCGGTGGTAGCATTATAAGATGATCCCTCACTAAAAATTTCAAGGTATAAGTGTTCTCCCTGAGTATGCACCGTTGCGACAGTTCGTCATGCCGAGACACCACGTGATGATCGGGTGTGATAAGCTCTACGTTCAGATACAACGGGTGCAAGAGAGTTTTGTACATGTGGAATACTCGGGTTAAAAATGAAGAGCTGCTACATCTTGAGCTTGCGTTGGTTTTCCCCGAAGAGGAAGGGATGATGCAGCAGAGTACCGTAAGTATTTCCCTCAGTTTTGGAGAACCAAGGTATCAATCTAGTAGGAGGCCATGCTCAAGTCCCTCGTACCTCCACAAAACGATAGGTACTCGCAACCAACGCGATTAGCGGTTGTCAATCCCTTCACGGTCACTTACGAGAATGAGATCTGATAGATATAATATTTTTGGTATTTTTGGTATAAAGATGCAAAGTAAAAAGTAAAGGCAAAGTAAAAAAGCAAAGCAAGATTAAAGTGATGGAGATTGATATGATGAGAATAGACCCGGGGCCATAGGTTTCACTAGTGGCTTCTGTCAAGAGCATAAGTATTCTACGGTGGGTGAACAAATTACTGTTGAGCAATTGACAGAATTGAGCATAGTTATGAGAATATCTAGGCATGATCATCTATATAGGCATCACGTCCCTGACAAGTAGACCGAAACGATTTTGCATCTACTACAATTACTCCACTCATCGACCGCTATCCAGCATGCATCTAGAGTATTAAGTTAAAAACAGAGTAACGCCTTAAGCAAGATGACATGATGTAGAGAGATGAATTCATGCAATATGAAATAAACCCCATCTTGTTATCCTCGATGGCAACGATGCAATACGTGCCTTGCTTCCCCTTCTGTCACTGGGAAAGGACAGCGCAAGATCGAACCCAAAGCTAAGCACTTCTCCCATGGCAAGAACTACCAATCTAGTTGGCCAAACCAAATGGATAATTCGAAGAGACTTGCAAAGATAACCAATCATACATAAAAGAATTCAAAGAAGATTCAAATATTATTCATAGATAGACTTGATCATAAACCCACAATTCATCGGTCTCAACAAACACACCGCAAAAAGAAGATTACAGAGAATAGATCTCCACAAGAGAGGGGGAGAACTTTGTATTGAGATCCAAAAAGAGAGAAGAAGCCATCTAGCTACTAACTATGGACCCGAAGGTCTGAGGTAAACTACTCACACTTCATCGGAGAGGCTATGATGATGTAGAAGTCCTCCGTGATGACGGCCCTCTCCGGCGGAGCTCCGGAACAGGCCCCAAGATGAGATCTCGTGGATACAGAAAGTTGCGGCAGTGGAATTAGGTTTTTGGCACCTGTTCTGATCGTTTGGGGGTACATAGGTATATATAGGAGGAAGAAGTACGTCGGTGGAGCTCCGAGGGGCCCACGAGGCAGGGGGCGCGTCCTAGGAGGGGCGCCCCCCACCCTCGTGACCGCCTCTCTGATGCCTTGGCATAGGGTCCAAGTCTCCTGGATCACGTTCGGTGAGAAAATCACGTTCCCGAAGGTTTTATTCCGTTTGGACTCCGTTTGATATTCCATTTCTTCGAAACACTGAAACAGGCAAAAAAATAGCAATTCTGGGCTGGGCCTCCGGTTAATAGGTTAGTCCCAAAAATAATATAAAAGTGGAAAATAAAGCCCAATATAGTCCAAAACAGTAGATAATATAGCATGGAGCAATCAAAAATTATAGATACGTTGGAGACGTATCAGGCATCCCCAAGCTTAATTCCTGCTCGTCCTCGAGTAGGTAAATGATAAAAGGAGAATTTTTGATGCGGAGTGCTACTTGGCATAATTTCAATGCAAATCTTCTTAATTGTGATATGAATATTCAGATTCGAAAGATTCAACACAAAAGTTTATATTGACATAAAAATAATAATACTTCAAGCATACTAACAAAGCAATTATGTCTTCTCAAAATAGCATGGCCAAAGAAAGTTATACCTATAAAATCATATAGTCTGGCTATGCTCTATCTTCACCACACAAAGTATTTAAATCATGCACAACCCCGATGACAAGCCAAGCAATTGTTTCATACTCTAACTTTTTCAAAACTTTTTCAATCTTCACGCAATACATGAGCGTGAGCCATGGATATAGCACTATAGGTGGAATAGAATGGTGGTTGTGGAGAAGACAAAAAGGAGAAGATAGTCTCACATTAACTGGGCGTATCAACGGGCTATGGAGATGCCCATCAATAGATATCAATGTGAGTGAGTAGGGATTGCCATGCAACGGATGCACTAGAGCTATAAGTATATGAAAGCTCATCAAAAGAAACTAAGTGGGTGTGCATCCAACTTTCTTGCTCATGAAGACCTAGGGAAATTTGAGGAAGCCCATCATTGGAATATACAAGCCAAGTTCTATAATGAAAGATTCCCACTAGTATATGAAAGTGATAACATGAGAGACTCTCTACTATGGTGCTACTTTGAAGCACAAGTGTGGTAAGAGGATAGTAACATTGTCCCTTCTCTCTTTTTCTCTCATTTTTTATTTATATTTTTTTATTTGGTCCTTTTCTCTTTTTTTCCTTTTTATGGCCTCTTTTTATTTGGGCTTCTTTGGCCTCTTTTTTATTTTTTTTTTGTCCGGAGGCTCATCTCGACTTATGGGGGAATCATAGTCTCCATCATCCTTTCCTCACTGGGACAATGCTCTAATAATGATGATCATCACACTTCTATTTTTCTTACAACTCAACAATTACAACTCGATACTTAGAACAAAATATGACTCTATATGAATGCCTCCGACGGTGTACCGGGATATGCAATATGACAATGATGGAGTGTGTCATAATAAACGGAACGATGGAAAGTTGCGTGGCAATATATCTCAGAATGGCTATGGAAATGCCATAATAGGTAGGTGTATGGTGGGTGTATGATACCGGCGAAAGGTGCGTGGTATTAGAGAGGCTAGCAAAGGTGGAAGGGTGAGAGTGCGTATAACCCATGGACTCAACATTAGTCATAAAGAACTCATATACTTATTGCAAAAATCTAGAAGTTATCAAAGCAAAGTAATACGCGCATGCTCCTAGGGGGATAGATTGGTAGGAAAAGACCATCGCTCGTCCCCGACCGCCACTCATAAGGAAGACAATCAATAAATAAATCATGCTCTGACTTCATCACATAACGGTTCACCATACGTGCATGCTACGGGAATCACAAACTTTGACACAAGTATTCTTTAAATTCACAACTACTCAACTAGCATGACCTTAATATTATCACCTCCATATCTCAAAACAATTAGCATACTTCAATCTTTTCTTAGTATTCAACACACTCAAAAAAAAGTTTCACAAATCTTGAATACCAAGCATATTATTATTAAGCAAATTACCATGCTATTAAGAGACTCTAAAAATAATTTAAGTGAAGCATGAGGGATCAATAATTTCTTTAAAACAAATCCACCACCGTGCTCTAAAAGATCTAAGTGAAGCACATAGAGCGAAATTATAATGCTCAAAAGATATAAGTGAAGCACATCGAGCAAAACTACATAGCTCGAAAGATATAAGTGAAGCACATAGAGTATTCTATCAAATTTTAATTCATGTATGGCTCTCTCAAAAGGTGTGTACAGCAAGGATGATTGTGGCATACTAAGACACAAAGACAAAAATAATACAAGACGCTCCAAGCAAAACACATATCATGTTGGTGAATAAAAATATAGCTCCAAGTAAATTACCGATGGAAGTGGACGAAAGATGTGATGCCTTCCGGGGCATCCCCAAGCTTTGACTTTTTGGTGTCCTTGGATTATCTTGGGGGTGCCATGGGCATCCCCAAGCTTAGGCTCTTGCCACTCCTTGTTCCATAATCCATCAAAAGAATTCACCCAAAACTTGAAAACTTCACAACACAAAACTTAAAGTAGAAAACTCGTGAGCTCCGTTAGCGAAAGAAAACAAAAGACCACTTCAAGGTACTGTAATGAACTCATTCTTTACTTATATTGGTGTTAAACCTACTTTATTCCAACTTCTCTATGGATTATAAACTATTTTACTAACCATAGATTCATCAAAATAAGCAAACAACACACGAAAAACAGAATCTGTCAAAAACAGAACAGTCTGTAGTAATCTGTAGCTAGCGCAACATCTGGAACCCAAACAATTCTAAAATAAATTTCTGGACGTGAGGAATTTATCTATTAATCATCTGCAAAAATAATTAACTAAATATCACCCTTCAAATAAAAATGACAGCAGTTCTCGTGAGCGCTAAAGTTTCTGTTTTTTTACAGCAAGTTCAACAAGACTTTCCCCAAGTCTTCCCAACGGTTCTACTTGGCACAAACACTAATTAAACACAAAAAACACAACCAATACATAGGATAAATAATTTATATATTACTAAACAGGAGCAAAAAGCAAGGAACAAAAATAAAATTGGATTGCCTCCCAACAAGCGCTATCGTTTAACGCCCCTAGCTAGGCATAAAAGCGAGGATAGATCTAGGTATTGCCATCTTTGGTAGGCAATCTGTAAGTGGCTCTCATGATAGTTTCATATGGCAATTTCATTTTCTTTCTTGGAAAGTGTTCCATGCCCTTTTTTAATGTAAATTGAAATCTAATATTCCCTTCCTTCATATCAATAATCGCACCAACCGTTTTGAGGAAAGGTCTACCAAGAATAATAGGGCAAGAAGGATTGCAATCTATATCAAGAACAATGAAATCTATGGGCACATAATTCCTATTTGAAACAATAAGAACATCATTAATCCTTACCATAGGTTTCTTAATAGTAGAATCCGCAAGATGCAAGTTTAGAGAGCAATCATCAAAATTACGGAAATCTAGCAAATCACACAAAGTTTTGGGGATAGTGCAAACACTAGCACCCAAATCACACAAAGCATAAAACTCATGATCTTTAATTTTAATTTTAATAGTTGGTTCCCACTCATCATAGAGTTTTCTAGGGATAGAAACTTTCAACTCAAGTTTTTCTTCATAAGATTGCATCAAGGCATCAACAATATGTTCGGTGAAGGCTTTATGTTGACTATAAGCATGTGGAGAATTTAGCGCTGATTGCAACAAGGAAATACAATCAATTAAAGAGCAACTTTCATAATTAAATTCCTTTAAATCCAATATAGTGGGTTTAGCAACATCTAGATTTTTATTTCTTTCAATCCCACTTTCATCAATTTCATCATAAAGATCTAAATACTCCGAATTTTTAGAATGCCTTCTAGGTAAAGGAAGATCATATTCAGTTTCATCAAGATTCATATTGCAAAACAAAGATTTAATAGGGGACACATCAATAACATTTAGATCATCATCTTGATTTTCATAGGAATTGGAAGAATACGCTTTAATAAAGGCATCTTTGGAAGCATGCATCCTAGCGGTTCTTTCCTTGCACTCATCAATGGAAATTTTCATGGCTTTGAGAGACTCATTGATATCATGCTTAGGAGGAATAGATCTAATCTTTAAAGAATCAATCTCAAGAGAAATTCTATCAACATTCCTAGCCAAATCATCAACTTTAAGCAATTTCTCTTCAAGCAAAGCATTAAAATTCTTTTGTGAATTCATAAACTCTTTAACACTATTCTCAAATTCAGAGGGCATCTTATTACAATTTCCATAAGAGTTGTTGTAGGAATTCCCATAATTATTAGAAGGATTACTAGGATATGGCCTAGGATTAAAATTCCCTCTATAAGTGTTGTTACCAAAATTATTCCTACCAACAAAATTCACATCCATAGATTCATTGTTATTCTCAATCAAGGTAGACAAAGGCATATCATTAGGATCAGAAGAAACACTCTTAGTAGCAAATAATTTCATAAGTTCATCCATCTTTCCACTCAAAACATTGATTTCTTCTATCGCATGCACTTTTTTATTAGATGATCTTTCAGTATGCCATTGAGAATAATTAACCATAATATTATCTAGGAGTTTAGTAGCATCTCCTAAAGTGATTTCCATAAAAGTGCCTCCCGCGGCCGAATCTAAAAGATTTCTAGAAGCAAAATTCAATCCGGCATAAAAAATTTGTACAATCATCCACAAATTCAAACCATGAGTAGGGCAATTACGTATCATTAATTTCATTCTCTCCCAAGCTTGTGCAACATGTTCATGATCAAGTTGCTTAAAGTTCATAATATCGTTCCCAAGAGAGATGATCTTAGCGGGAGGGAAATACTTAGAGATAAAAGCATCTTTGCACTTGTTCCAAGAATCAATACTATTTTTAGGCAAGGACGAAAACCAAGCTTTAGCACGATCTCTAAGCGAAAAAGGAAATAGCTTTAATTTAACGACATCATTATCGACATGTTTTTTCTTTTGCATATCACATAAATCAACGAAGCTATTCAGATGAGTAGCGACATCTTCACTAGGAAGGCCGACAAATTGACCTTTCATAACAAGATTCAACAAAGCAATATTGATTTGACAAGATTTAGTATTGGCAAGAGGAGCAATCGGAGTGCTAAGGAAATCATTATTATTGGTATTGGTGAAGTCACACAATTTGGTAGTATCTTGAGCCATCGTGACAAACAAGCAAACTAGCACACGAGCAAACAAAAAGGCAAACGGGAAAGAGAGGGAGGATAGAGAGAGAGAGAGGGCGAATAAAACGGCAAGGGTGAAGTGGGGGAGAGAAAAACAAGAGGCAAATGGCAAATAATGTAATGCGAGAGATAGGGATTGTGATGGGTACTTGCTATGTTGACTTTTTGCGTAGACTCCCCGGCAACGGCACCAGAAATCCTTCTTGCTACGTCTTGAGCTTGCGTTTGTTTTCCCCGAAGAGGAAGGGATGATGCAGCAAAGTAGCGTAAGTATTTCCCTCAGTTTTTGAGAACCAAAGTATCAATCCAATAGGAGGCCATGCTCAAGTCCCTCGTACCTGCACAAAACGATAGCTACTTGCAACCAACGCGATTAGGGGTTGTCAATCCCTTCACGGTCACTTATGAGAGTGAGATCTGATAGATATAATATTTTTGGTATTTTTGGTATAGAGATGCAAAGTGAAAAGTAAAAGGCAAAGTAAAAAAGCAAAGCAAGATTAAAGTGATGGAGATTGATATGATGAGAATAGACCCGGGGGCCATAGGTTTCACTAGTGGCTTCTCTCAAGAGCATAAGTATTCTACGGTGGGTGAACAAATTACTGTTGAGCAATTGAAAAAATTGAGCATAGTTATGAGAATATCTAGGCATGATCATGTATATAGGCATCACATCCGTGACAAGTAGACCAAAACGATTCTGCATCTACTACTATTACTCCACTCATCGACCGCTATCCAGCATGCATCTAGAGTATTAAGTTAAAAACAGAGTAACGCCTTAAGCAAGATGACATGATGTAGAGAGATGAATTCATGCAATATGAAATAAACCCCATCTTGTTATCCTCGATGGCAATGATGCAATACGTGCCTTGCTGCCCCTTCTGTCACTGGGAAAGGACACCGCAAGATCGAACCCAAAGCTAAGCACTTCTCCCATGGCAAGAACTACCAATCTAGTTGGCTAAGCCAGACGGATAATTCGAAGATAGACTTGATCATAACCCCACAATTCATCGGTCTCAACAAACACACCGCAAAAAGAAGATTACATCGAATATATCTCCACAAGAGAGGGGGAGAACTTTGTATTGAGATCCAAAAAGAGAGAAGAAGCCATCTAGCTACTAACTATGGACCCGAAGGTCTGAGGTAAACTACTCACACTTCATCGGAGAGGCCATGATGATGTAGAAGCCCTCCGTGATGACGGCCCTCTCCGGCGGAGCTCCGGAACAGGCCCCAAGATGGGATCTCGTGGATACAAAAAGTTGCGGTGGTGGAATTAGGTTTTTGGCTCCTGTTCTGATCGTTTGGGGGTACGTAGGTATATATAGGAGGAAGAAGTGCATCAATGGAGCTCCGAGGGGCCCACGAGGCAGGGGGGCACGCCCTAGGGGGGCGCCCCCCACCCTCGTGACCGCCTCTCTGATGCCTTGGTGTAGGGTCCAAGTCTCCTGGATCAGGTTCGATGAGAAAATCACGTTCCCGAAGGTTTTATTCCGTTTGGACTTCGTTTGATATTCCGTTTCTTCGAAACACTGAAATAGGCAAAAAAACAGCAATTCTGGGCTGGGCCTCTGGTTAATAGGTTAGTCCCAAAAATAATATAAAAGTGGAAAATAAAGCCCAATATAGTCCAAAACAGTAGATAATATAGCATGGAGCAATCAAAAATTATAGATACGTTGGAGACGTATCAAGAGCCTAGCATGTACAGACATGGCCTCGGAACACTGGAGACCGAAAGGTCGAACATGAATCATATAGTAAATATGATCAACATAGAGATGTTCACCATTGAAAACTACTCCATCTCACGTGATGATCGGACATGGTTTAGTTGATATGGATCACGTGATCATTTAGATGACTCGAGGGATGTCTATCGAAGTGGGAGTTCTTAAGTAATATGATTAATTGAACTTAATTTATCATGAACTTAGTCCTGATATTATTTTCATATCTATGTTGTATCTCAATAGCTCGTGTTTAGCTCCCTGTTTTATTATGTTCCTCGAGAAAACTAAGTTGAAAGTTCATAGTAGCACCGATGCGGGCTGGGTCCGTGATCTAAGGATTATCCTCATTGCTGTACAGAAGAATTGTGTCCTTGATGCACTACTAGGTGACAGACCTATTGCAGGAGCAGATGCCAACGTTATGAACGTTTGACAAGCTCAGTATGATGACTACTTGATAGTTTAGTGCACCATGCTTTACGTCTTAGAACCGGGACTTCAAAAACGTTTTGAACACCATGGAGCATATAAGATGTTCCAAGAGTTGAAATTGGTATTTCAGACTCATGCCAGTGTTAAGAGGTACGAGACCTCTGACAAGTACTTTGCCTACAAGATGGAGGAGAATAGCTCAGCTAGTGAGCATGTGCTCAGAATGTCTGGGTACTACAATTGCTTGAATCAAGTGGGAGTTAATCTTCTAGATAAGATAGTGATTTACAAAGTTCTTTAGTCACTATCACCAAGTTACTAGAACTTCATGATGAACTATAATATGCAAGGGATAACAAAAAATGATTCCCAAGCTCTTCGCGATGCTGCAATCGGCGAAGGTAGAAATCAAGAAATAGCATCAATTGTTGATGGTTAACAAGGCCACTAGTTTCAAGAAAAAGGCAAGGGAAGGAAAGGGAACTTCAAGAAGAATGGCAAGAAAGTTGCCACTCCCGTGAAGAAGCCCAAAGCTAGATCCAAACCTGAAACTGAGTGCTTCTACTGCAAAGGAAATGGTCAAGGGAAGCGGAACTACCCCAAAAACTTGATATACATATTATTGTTGTGTACTTGTAGCCCCTGGGTATTTGATACCGGTTCAGTTGCAAATATTTGCAACTCGAAAGAGGAGTTGAAAAATGAACAAATACTAGTTGAGGGCGACGTGACGATGTGTGTTGGAAGTGATTCCAAGGTTGATAGGATCACCATCACACACTCCCTTTACCTTCGGGATTAGTGTTGAACCTAAAATAAATGTTATTTGGTGTTTGCGTTGAGCATGAATACGATTGGATCATGTTTATTGCAATACGGTTATTCATTTAAGTCAAAGAATAATTGTTATTCTGTTTATATGAATAAAACCTTCTGTGGTCATACACCCAAGGTGAATGGTTTTATTGAATCTCGATCATAGTGATACACATATTCATAATATTGATGCCAAAAATCGCAAATTTGATAATGATAGTGCAACATACTAGTGGCACTGTCAGTTAGGTCATATTGGTGTAAAGCGCATGAAGAAACTCCATGCGGATGGAGTTTTGGAATCACTTGATTATGAATCATTTGATGCTTGTGAACCATGCCTCATGGGAAATATGACCAAAACTTTGGTCTCTGGAGCAATGGAGCGAGCCACTGGCTTATTGGAAATAATATATACCGATGTATGCGGTCCGATGAGTGTAGAGGCTCGCGGCGGGTATCGTTATTTTCTAACCTTCACAGATGATTTGAGTAGACATGGGTTCATCTACTTGATGAAACACAAGTCTGAAATATTTGAAAAGTTCAATGAATTTCAGAGTGAAGTGGAGAATCATCGTAACAAGAAAAAAAAATTCTACGATCTGATCGCGGAGGCGAATATTTGAGCTACGAGTTTGGCCTTCATTTAAAACAATGTGGAATAGTTTCACAACTCATGCCACCTGGAACACCACAGCGTAATGGTGTGTCCGAACGTCATAACCATACTTTATTGGATATTGTGCGATCTATGATGTCTCTTACCGACCACTATCGTTTTGGGGTTATGCATTAGAGATAGTTGCATTCACGTTAAATAGGGCAACGTCTAAATCTATTGAGACGACATAGTATGAACTGTAGTTTGGCAAGAAACCTAAGCTGTCGTTTCTTAAAGTTTGGGGTTGCGATGCTTATGTGAAAATGCTTCAGCCTCATAAGCTCAAACCCAAATCGGAGAAGAGCGTCTTCATAGGATACCCAAAAGAAATTGTTGGGTACACCTTCTATCACATATCCAAAGGCAAGATCTTTTGGATCCTTCCTAGAGAAGGAATTTCTCTCGAAAGAATTGAGTGGGAGGAAAGTAGAACTTGATGAGGTAATTGTACCTTCTCTCGAATTGGATAGTAGCTCATCATAGAAGCGTTCCCGTGATGCCTACACCAACTAGAGAGGAAG
This sequence comes from Triticum urartu, assembly GCF_003073215.2. Taxonomy (NCBI): domain Eukaryota; kingdom Viridiplantae; phylum Streptophyta; class Magnoliopsida; order Poales; family Poaceae; genus Triticum; species Triticum urartu. The sequence continues at coordinate 56,867,741 of NC_053027.1, forward strand.
GTAATGATAATGATCAGGAAACTTCAGATCAAGTTACTACTGAACCTCATAGGTCAACCAGAGCACGTTCCGCACCAGAGTGGTATGGTAATCCTATTCTGGAAGTCATGTTACTAGACCATGACGAACCTACGAACTATGAGGAAGCGATGATGAGCCCAGATTCTGATAAATGGCTTGAGGCCATGAAATCTGAGATAGGATCCATGTATGAGAACAAAGTGTGGACTTTGGTGGACTTCCCCGATGATCGGCAAGCCATTGAGAATAAATGGATCTTCAAGAGGAATACAGACACTGATGGTAGTGTTACTATCTACAAAGCTCGACTTGTTGCAAAAGATTTTCGACAAGTTCAAGGTGTTGACTACGATGAGGTTTTCTCACTTGTAGCGATGCTTAAGTCTGTCCAAATCATGTTAGCAATTACCACATTTTATGAAATCTAGCAAATGGATGTCAAAATTGCATTCCTTAATGGATTTCTTAATGAAGAGTTGTATATGATGCAACCAGAAGGTTTTATCGATCCTAAAGGTGCTAACAAAGTGTGCAAACTCCAGCGATCCATCTATGGACTAGTGCAAGCATCTCGGAGTTAGAATATACGCTTTGATAAGGTGATCAAAGCATATGGTTTTATACAAACTTATGGTGAAGCCCGTATTTACAAGAAAGTGAGTGGGAGCTCTGTAGCATTTCTGATGTTATATGTGGATGACATATTGTTGATTGGAAATGATATAGAATTTCTAGATAGCATCAAAGGATACTTGAATAAGAAAAAAAATTCAATGAAAGACCTCGGTGAAGCTACTTATATATTGGGCATCAAGATCTATAGGGATAGATCGAGACGCTTAATACGACCTTCACAAAGCACATACCTTGACAAGATTTTGAAGAAGTTCAAAATGGATCAGTCAAATAAAGGGTTCTTGCCTATGTTGCAAGGTGTGAAGTTGAGTAAGACTCAAAGCCCGACCACGACAGAAGATAGAGAGAGAATGAAAGTCATTCCCTATGCCTCAGCCATAGGTTCTATAAAGTATGACATGCTATGTGCTAGACCTATTGTATACCTTGCCATGAGTTTGGCAAGGGAGTACAATAGTGATCTGGGAATAGATCACTAGACAACGGTCAAAATTATCCTTAGAGGACTAAGGAAATATTTCTCGGTTATGGAGGTGATAAAGAGTTCATCGTAAAGAGTTACGTCGATGCAAGCTTTGACACCGATCAGGATGACTCTGAGTCTCGATCTGGATACATATTGAAAGTGGGAGCATTTAGCTAGAGTAGCTCCGTGCAGAGTATTGTAGACATAGAAATTTGCAAAATACATACGGATCTGAATGTGGCAGACCCGTTGAATAAACCTCTCTCACAAGCAAAACATGATCACACCTTAGTACTCTTTCGGTGTTAATCACATAGCGATGTGAACTAGATTACTGACTCTAGTAAACCCTTTGGGTGTTGGTCACATGGCGATGTGAACTATGGGTGTTAATCACATGGTAATGTGAACTATTGGTGTTAACTCACATGGCGATGTGAACTAGATTATTGACTCTAGTGCAAGTGAGAGACTGAAGGAAATATGCCCTAGAGGCAATAATAAAGTTGTTATTCTATATTTCCTTATATCATGATAAATGTTTATTATTCATGCTAGAATTGTATTAACCGGAAACTTGATACATGTGTGGATAGATAGACAAAACACCGTGTCCCTAGTAAGCCTCTACTAGACTAGCTCGTTAACCAAAGATGGTTAAGTTTTCTAACCATAGACATGTGTTGTCATTTTGATGAACGGGATCACATCATTAGGAGAATGATGTGATGGACAAGACCCATCCGTTAGCTTAGCATATTGATCATTCAGAATTATTGCTATTGCTTTCTTCATGTCAAATACTATTCCTTCGACTATGAGATTATGCAACTCCCAGATACCAGAGAAATGCCTTGTGTTCTATCAAACGTCACAACATAATTGGGTGATTATAAAGATGCTCTACAGGTATCTCCAAAGGTGTTTGTTGGGTTGGCATAGATCGAGATTAGGATTTGTCACTCCGGGTATCAGAGAGGTGTCTCTGGGCCCTCTCGGTAATGCACATCATAAGAAGCCTTGCAAGCAAACTAACTAATGAGTTAGTTGCAGGATGTTGTATTACAGGACGGGTAAAGAGACTTGCCGGTAATGAGACTGAACTAGGTATGAAGATACCGACGATCGAATCTTGGGCAAGTAACATACCGTTGACAAAGGGAATAACGTATGTTGTCATAATGGTTTGACTGATAAAGATCTTCGTAGAATATGCGGGAACCAATATGAGCATCTAGGTTCTGTTGTTGGTTATTGACTGGAGAGGTGCCTCGGTCAAGTCTACATAGTTCTCGAACTCTGTAGGGTCCGCACGCTTAATGTTCGATGACGATTCTGTATTCTATGAGTTATGTCATTTGGTGACCGAAGGTTGTTCGGAGTCCCGGATGAGATCACGGAAATGACGAGGAGTGTCGAAATGGTCGAGAGGTAAAGATTCATATATAGTACGATAGTATTCAGACACTGAAAGTGTTCTGGGGGTATCGGGTACGTATCGGGTCACCGGAAGGGGTTCCGGGCAACCCCCGGCAAGCTATATGGGCCTAATGGGCCAAGAGTTGGACAGACCAGCCCCAAAAGGGGCTGGTGCGCCCCCTATAGGCTGAATAGGAGGAGAAGGAAAGGAAGGGAAGGGAGAAGGAAAGGGGAGGATTCGGCCTCCCCATTTTCTTCCCCTCCCCCTTCTCTTTCCTTCCCCCTCCGATGGATATGGAAGGGGGGAGGCCAACTTGGAGGAGGCGCCCAAGTAGGATTACTCCTACTTGGGGCGCCCCTTGCAGCCCCTCTCCCTCTCCCTCCTATATATATGTGGGGGGCACCTCTAGAAAACACAACATTGATTCCTAGCCGTGTGCGGCGCCCCTCTCCACAGTTTACGCCTCCGGTCATATTCACATAGTGCTTAGGCGAAACCTGCGCGGATTACTTCACCATCACTATCACCACGCTGTCGTGCTGACGGAAATCTCCCTCGACACTTTGCTGGATCAAGAGTTTGAGGGACGTCATCGAACCGAACATGTGCAGAACTGGGAGGTGTCGTACATTCGGTGCTTGATCGGTCGAAATGAGAAGAAGTTCAACTACATCAACCACGTTGTCAAACACTTCCGCTTTCGGTCGACGAGGGTACGTGGACACACTCTCCCCCTCTCATTGCTATGCATCTCCTATATAGATCTTGCGTGAGCGTAGGATTTTTTTTTTTGAAATTGCATGTTGCGTTCCCCAGCAAAATACCCAGGGGCTACTAGGTACACTAGTAAAGTACACATCAATAACATGTATATCAAATATACCTTTGTTCACTTTGCCGTCCTTCTTATCCACCAAGGTTTTTGGGGCAGTTCCGCTTCTAGTGACCATTTCCTTTGCAGTAGAAGCACTCAATTTCAGGTTTGGGTCTAGCTTTCGGCTTCTTCACGGGAGTGATAACTTCCTTGGCATTCTTCTTGAAGTTCTATTTATTTCCCTTGCCCCTTCTCTTGAAACTAGTGGTCTTGTTAACCATCAACACTTGATGCTATTTCTTGATTTCTACCTTCACCGATTTCAGCATCGCGAAGAGCTTGGGAATCGTTTTAGTCAACCCATGCATATTATAGTTCATCACGAAGTTCTAGTAACTTGGTGATAGTGACTACAAAACTCTGTCAATCACTATCTTATCTGAAAGATTAACTCCCACTTGATTCAAGCGATTGTAGTACCCAGACATTTTGAGCACATGCTCACTAGCTGAGCTATTCTCCTCCATCGTGTAGGCAAAGTACTTGTCAGAGGTCTCATACCTCTTAACACGGGCATGAGTCTGAAATAACACTTTTAGTTTTTGGAACATCTCATATGCTCCATGGCATTCAAAACATTTTTGAAGTCCCAGTTCTAAGACGTAAAGCATGGCGCACTAAACTATCAAGTAACCATCATACCAAGCTTGTCAAATGTTCATAGCATCTGCATCTGCTCCTGCAATAGGTCTGTCACCTAGCGGTGCATTAAGGACATAATTCTTCTGTGCAGCAATGAGGATAATCCTCAGATCATGGACCCAGTTCACATCATTGCTACTACCATCTATCAAGTTAGTTTTCTCTAGGAACATATCAAAAAACATAGGGGAGCTAAAACGCGAGCTATTGATCTACAACATAGATATGCAAATACTATCAGGACTAAGTTCAATTAATCATATTACTTAAGAACTAATCATATTACTTAGATTGACATCCATCAAGTCATCTAAATGATACGTGATCCAAATCAACTAAACCATGTCTGATCATCACGTGAGTTGGAGTAGTCATCAATGGTGGACATCTCTATGTTGATCATATCTACTATATGATTCACGTTCGACCTTTCGGTATCCAGTGTTCCGAGGCCATGTCTATACATGCCAAGCTTTTCAAGTTTAACATGAGTATTCTGCATGTGCAAAACTTTCTTGCACCCGTTGTATGTGAACGTAGAGTCTATCACACCCGATCATCACGTGGTGTCTCAACACGACGAACTGTCGCAATGGTGCATACTCCGGGAGAACACTTATACCTTGAAATTTTAGTTAAGGGATCATCCTATAATGCTACCGCCGTACTAAGAAAAATAAGATGCATAAAAGATAAAAATCACATGCAATCAAAATATGTGACATGATATGGCGATCATCATATTGTGCTTTTGATCTCCATCCACTGGTGCGCGTCGGTCCTAAACAAACAGTTTTTTACCCCTATCTGCGACGACATTCGGAACCATCGCCAAGTGAGTGTGGGCGATAGGTGGGTCCTTCCCACACGACCCAGAAACCGTCAAGGATAGGGAGCCTTGATGCATATAGTTGTCCCTATATAACTGTTTTCGATATCTCGAATATCCCGAACGATTCATCCTTGCTACTCGTTTGTGCTCGCATTGCCATCGCAGTCGGATTTTTGTGGTTCTGCCTAAAACCAGGCAGATTCTAGGCACGGGAGCTTTCCAGGCAGAATCTAGGCACGGGAGATTTACGATGCCTGGCACATCACAAACAGTTCATGATTACAAACCGTGTACAATAGGTAGACAATCACACACATTTAGTTGTCCTGCACCGTATGTGATAGTGTCTGACATCACACACGCTTTGCGAACGGCAACTGTGTGCATGCTTGCACACTTTTCCTCTTTGTGAACCGTCTCGGATTATGGTGTATATCGCAAACGTTTGTGTTTTACCAACCCTGTGTGCCGTAATGACCTGCACAACGTAATTTCGCCCTAATTTAATTGCTGCTATTTAAAATTGTACCTAATTTAAACTTGAAAGTGGGCTATAGACTTATTCATATCCATCAGGTTCAAACAACCAATGCATTATTCGATTCACTGGTACATATGTTTAAGAATTACATAAGCACCAAATAAAGAATGATGTACAAGGGTTCTATACTTGTACTATTATAGATGGTAAAGAAAGAGGCGATAGACATTCCAGTTGTTGAACAAGGTGAAGCGGAATGGCCCTATTGTGCTCTCCTGGATGCAGAAGGCATGCATGACTCTAGTCCAACCCCTTGTGATGCCCGGCCACCAATCATGTAGTTTGAGAGGTAATCTTGAGTAAACTGCTTCAGGATCCACTGCAAAAGAAAAAAGATTCAGATATTGTCATCTAACACAACTCATTACGAGCAATAAAAAGAAGGCTACAGGGTTCTTACTTACCATCCTGCAGTTCACTGTTGTCTTTCATAAAGTGTAAACAAATAGTTTGATTGACATCTTTTGACCCATTTTAGTAACAATCTTTATCAGTTTCCTCACTTGATGCTGGTTCATGAATATCTCATTGCCCCATGCGCAGAAAGGGTGGAAGTGTGGATCTTTGGCAATGATATATGTACCTAAAAGCACCAAGTTAATATTAGGAGCTAAACAACTATTGAAAAATGATGTAGTACAACATTCCATCCATCCCATTATATAAGATTTTATTACATGTGTATCTAGACATCATCAGAACATTAAGGTAACACTCTTCCTTTTTGCTATGTAGCCTAGGATTGCATATTTAGTCATTTAGTACAATACATGTTGCTAAACAACAATTGCAAAACGAAAATGCATGTTAACTGCAATATCCTTAACAGCAACCAAATATCGTAATTCATAGTGGTATTGTTGAAACTGTTATTGATGAAATTGAACTACACAACAAATAGTTGCACATATTGAGCATCACATTGTGAAGAACTGAAATAAACAAGTCATAAGGACATCTCTAGGCTAAACTACTTTCAGTCGAAGTAGAGGTCGAGCCAATCCTTCCTCGTCATGTACTGTGTGCCGCGAGCCGGGTCCGGGCCAGTACCGTCGTCGGGGTCGTTGGGGAAGGCACTCCTCCACTCGTCGACGTCGATCTCCTCGTCCCGGGGGCCCACCTTGACGCCCTCCACGCCGGCGTCACCGCCGCCTTCGACCTCGTCATTAGAGGAGAGCGCGATAACCTCACCGGCCTCCGCGCCACTGTCCTTGCTACCTTCGACCTCGTCATCGGAGGAGAGCGCGACAACCTCGCCGCCCTCCATGCCGGCAAAGATCGCCCGCTCCGCCTCCACGAGCTCCGGGTGCTGTCGGCGGAGCTCTTGCATGTAGGCCTCGTCGACGGCCTCGGCCTCAAGACGCTCCCACGCCTCGCGGTCCTCCCGCGCCATAGCCGAGCTCACCACCCCTGGCTCCGGCGGAACAAGGTGGACCGGACGTGTGCCGAAGGGGAAATTGAGCCTAGCCGCCGCGCCGTGGTAGCGGACCTACCAACGGTCATACTCCATGGCCGCGAGCTCGGCCGTGTGGAAGCTACCGAGCCACCGGCGGGTGTGGGTCTCTCGATCTGTAATCTCGGCGACCCACGTCCCCCACCGCCGCTGCCGGACCCCGAGGTAGGACTTCGTCGGCTGCCGGGTCTGGGGGAGGACGGGGAATTCCTCGAACCGGCGTAGGGGCGCGGCGGCGGGCGGATCGGGGGACCGACGATGGTGGATCGGGCCCACGGAGGACGACGGGGACACCTCGGCGGCCACCTCATAGGCGTCGGGCGAAAAGGTCATGATAAACCTCTTTTTGGCCATTGGCTACTCGAGCTCCCCTGCACACAGGCAGAGGTTGAGGATGGAGGCGCCGGTGATGGCGGCGACCTACCAATGGTTTCGAGGGTTTTGTGTGTCTGTGTGAGCGGAGGTTGTATTTGAGGAAATACTACGGCAACTGAAAATTTTACTAGGCAGGAGTAACAAGGCGGGGCTACTGAAAATTTGGATTAAGGGCGAGCAGATATTTTTGAGATTGCGAGGGATGCAGAGGCGGGAGTAAAATGCCGGGCTACTGAAAATTTGAATCAAGGGACTAAAGGAGAGAGGGATGCAGAGGTGGGAGTTTTGGGGGAGCGAGCTAGTGTGCTTGACACGCCGGCTGTGGACTGTAGCCGACGCACCTTCTCGCATAAGCCATAGGCGTACTATACACCAACGGTGCTCCAAGATATTTTGTACTACATCTCACACGGTTGGTGAGAATAAACTGTGTGGGATCTAGTTGATTTGAATTACAAAATGGGGTCACAACGACAATGGACGGTGTTTGAATTGCTAGACCTTTTATCTGCAGTGAACATGCAACTATATGTGTGTCGTAAAAGAATTGGAATTATTCAGGGTTCGTTTGGACATTTCATACATTAAACTGGTTTTCTAGCCATTTCAGGTGCACAATTCAAAATTAAACTACATGCACATGCTCCGATGCATACAAATTGGTTTAAAAATCAAATATGTGTCCTTCATTGCATGCTTAGGTCCCATGGAAGAAATGGGAATGAATTTTTCGGGGTTGGTTTGGCCTTTTTTATACATTGACTAGGTTTTCTAGGCATTTTATGTGCATAATTCAAATTTGAACTACACGCACATGCTCCAATGCACTAAAGTTGTTGAAAAATCACATGTATGTCCTTGGGTGAATTTCTAGGTCCCATGCAAGAGATGGAAATGAATTTCAAACACCATGGCACTGTTGATTACCGGCAAAACATTGAGATACCTGGTTTTTAAATTCTAGTAAATCCAAAACTCGTCTGAAATTCATGAAACTTGGCATGCGATCATGGAGCGGCATCAACATGCCGTGGTGAAAATTTTGTCCCATTTGGGGCAGGTTTGGGTATAAGCTTCTCACGAACCAGAGCTTCTCACAACAAGCATGATGGTTTCGATAGGGAACGTACCACCTTTGGGGACGAGACGATATCCGTTGCCTCTTATTGCTTTCAAAAATGTTCTAGTGTCAACATAGAACAACAAGAGTGTTGTGTTCAATCTTGGAATTTTTCGGGGTTCGTTTGGCCTTTTTTATACATTAACTGGGTTTTATAGGCATTTTATGTGCATACTTCAAATTTGAACTACAAGCACATGCTCCAATGCACCAAAGTTGGTTGAAAAATCACATGTGTGTCCTGGGTGAATTTCTAGGTCCCATGCAAGAGATGGAAAGAATTTCAAACACCAGGGCATTGTTGATTGTCGGCAAAACTTTGAGATGCCTGGTTCTTAAATTCTAGTAAATCCAAAAATCGTCTGAAATTCATGAAACTTGGCATGCTATCATGGAGCGGCATCAACATGTCATGGTGAAAATTTTGTCCCATTTGGGGCAGGTTTGGGTATAAGCTTCTCACAAATCAGAGCTTCTCACAACAAGCATGATGGTTTCTATAGGGAACGTACCACCTTTGGAGACGAGATGATATCCGTTGCCTCTTATTGCTTTCAAAAAATTTCTAGTGTCAACATAGAACAACAGGAGTGTTGTGTTCAATCTTGGAATTTTCCGGGGTTCGTTTGGCCTTTTTTATACACTAACTGGGTTTTCTAGGCATTTTATGTGCATAATTCAAATTTGAATTACAAGCACATACTCCAATGCACCAAAGTTGGTTGAAAAATCACATGTGTGTCCTTGGGTGAATTTCTAGGTCCCATGCAAGAGATAGGAATGAAATTCAAACACCATGGCACTATTGATTGCCGGCAAAATGTTGAGATGACTGGTTTTTAAATTCTAGTAATTCCAAAACTCGTCTGAAATTCATGAAACTTGGCATGCTATCATGGAGCGGCATCAACATGCCATGGTGAAAATTTTGTCCCATTTGGGGCAGGTTCGGGCATAAGCTTCTCACAAAGCAGAGCTTCTCACAATAAGCATGATGGTTTCGATAGGGAACGTACCACCTTTGGTGACGGGACGATATCCGTTGCCTCTTATTGCTTTCAAAAAAATTCTAGTGTCAACATAGAACAACAGGAGTGTTGTGTTCAATCTTGGAATTTTTCGGGGTTCGTTTGGCCTTTTTATACATTAACTGGGTTTTCTAGGCATTTTATGTGCATAATTCAAATTTGAACTACAAGCACATGCTCCAATGCACGAGTGTTGTGTCAATTTTTGTGATTTTTCGGGGTTCATTTGGACATTTTTATGCATTAACTGGGTTTTCTAGGCATTTTATGTGCATAATTCAAATTCGAACTACAAGCACATGCTCCAATGCACTAAGGTTGGTTGAAAAATCTAATATGTGTCCTTGGGTGAATTTCTAGGTCCCATGCAAGAGATGGGAATGAAATTCAAACACCAGGTCACTGTTGATTGCGGACAAAACATTGAGATGCCTGGTTTTTATATTATAGTAAATCCAAAACTCGTATGAAATTCATGAAACTTGGCATGCTATCATGGAGCGGCATCAACATGCCGTGTTAAAAAATTTGTCCCATTTGTGGTAGGTTTGGGTATATGCTTCTCACAAACCAGAGCTTCTCACAACAAGCATGATGGTTTCGGTAGGGAACATCCCACCTTTGGGGACGAAACGATATCCATTGCCTCTTATTACTTTCGAAAAATTTCTCGTGTCAACATTGAACAACAGGAGTGTTGTGTCAATTTTTGGGGGTTCGTTTGGACATTTTTATGCATTAACTGAGTTTTCAATGCATTTATGTGCATAATTCAAATTTGAACTACATGCACATGCTCCAGTGCATATAAGTTGTTGAAAAATTAAATCTGTGTCCTTGGGTGCATGCTTTGGTCCCATCCAAGAAATGGGAATGAATTTCAAACACCAGGGCACCGTTGATTGCCGACAAAACATTGAGATGCCTCATTTTAAAATTCTAGTAAATCCAAAACTCGTCTGAAATTCATGAAACTTGGCATTCTTTCATGGAGCGGCATCAACATGCCATGGTAAAAAAAAATTCCCGTTTGGGGTAGGTTTGGGTATATGCTTCTCACAAACCAGAGGTTCTCACAACAAGCTTCACGGTTTCGGTAGGGAACGTCCCACCTTTGGGGGCGAAACGATATCCACTGCCTCTTATTGCTTCCAAAAATTTTCTCGTGTCAACATAAAACAACATGAGTGTTGTGTCAATTTTTGTGATTTTTCGGGGTTCTTTTGGACATTTTTACGCATTAACTGAGTTTCCAATGCATTTATGTGTATAATTCAAATTTGAACTATATGCACATGCTCGAGTGCATATAAATTGGTTGAAAAATCAAATTTGTGTCCTTGGGTGCATGCTTAGGTCCCATGCAATAAATGAGAATGAATTTCAAACACCAGGGCACCGTTGATTGCCGACAAAAAATTGAGATGCCTAGTTTTTAAATTCTAGTAAATTCAAAACTCGTCTGAAATTCATGAAACTTGGCATGCTATCATGGAATGGCGCCCGACATGATGTGGTATTTTTCGTGTCCATTTTGAGAGAAGGCGCACTCGAATAATGATAGCCAACAAAGGCATTTTGAGAAAATAGCTTCCACTTAATATCTCAAACGTTTGTATAATTCAAAATGTGTGCGTTCTGTTTACCATTCACGTGATGCCACATATATTGGTTTTAATGGCTGTAAGAGGTGTCGTGCGGACAGCTGCTTGACCTTGACTGAACGGGAGGCCTGCGAGCATTGTCCGGTGCACAGGCTGACCGAGAGGCGTGCAAGTTGTCCTCTAATGCGCAGGCTCATCGGGAAGGATGAGAGCTTTATGCTGCCCAGGCTCACTGGGAAGCGAGCCCTTTGACTTCCATGGCCGCCCGCCTTCCTCTCCATTAATGGCGCCCGAGCCGCTGTTTAATACGGGCAGCTTTACTGTTCGCCTCCCATTCCCCTCCCCCCCTGCAGACCTCCACCGCCATGGCGCAGAATGATCATCTGCCACTAGTCTTCAAGTTTGGTGAAGTCGACTCCGAGACGGAGGAGATAGAAAATAAGGAGGGATGGGGCCTCATGGACATGGCCCAGAACGTGCTGGCCGCGGCGGTTGCTGCCCCCGCTCCCGTCAAAGCTCCCATCCACGCGCCCGCGCCAGCGACCATCCCCGTAGCATTGACGGGCTGGTCGCCGAGCACTATCGTAGAGCTGGAAGCCGCGGGCGTCAGCGAGGTCTCTGCGGACCCGCATGAGCTTGTGTACATGCCAGCGCCCGTGCCCGTTCCCGTGCGTGCACCTCCACCCACCGTGCCGCCAGCCCCCGTGCGTTTGGCTGCATCCGCCGCGCCCATGCGCGCCCCTCCACCCACCACGGTGCCGCTCCCCGTGAGTTTGGCTGCACCCGCCCACCCGTGCCCGTGCCTGTGCGCCCCCCTCAGCGGCATGGGACGCTGCCATCGATCGCTACCTCTCAGCGGCGCCAGTTGTCGTCCTCCCGCGCCCCGCCCGTCGATCACGTGACGACATGATGTTTGATTTACATGTGAAGAACATTTTGTGTTGCCTTGAAGACTTCAAGAACGGCGTCCCGGAGGACAAAAATGACAACGACGGCGCGGCACGCCGCCTCCGCCGCCGTCGGAAATAGTTTTTTTTGGGGTTTAATACTATATCTTGAATTCTCGATCATGTGAATATAAATTCGCAGTGTGACTGAATGAAAGATATGGTTTGAACGAACTTGCGTTTTTCTCTCTTAATGTACAGCCTTATCAAACGATTTTCTTTTGAAAACAACGTCAATGGTTTTTAAATATAAAACACTCATCGCAAACGTTTTAGTTAGAACACACGTATGCAAATCGACAGCTTCCCCGGGAAGCCAAGGGAAAATGTGCCGAGCAGGATTTCTGCATTCCTTCAACGCAAACGGTTGTTTTGCATGACCCGTGTACAACCACGTACAAACAATTGGGTAAGATTTGCATATCTGTCATTTTGGGTATGTTGCCATTTCTCAAACTGGAAAGATTGATATTTGTTTATCTAGTAACATTGCCATTTGTCAACCTTGTAACACTGCGATTTGTCAAAATATGCAGCTACAAATCACTAGCACTATCTAATTTTTCCATCTAAAATCACTAGCACTGTTCATATGGACACCACTAGCAGGCAAATGTACCATTGATTACATACAACAACTCATTAACCCACAACGACAACGAGGATACATGTTGGATTATAGATCATTTTCAACAAAACATTATAGTAAAGTTTTTCTCACACAACAAATAACAAAGCGACGAAATGAACTTCAGCTCAACCACTCGTCGGCGTTGGAAACGCTTGCTTTGAACCAAAAGTGTTTCTCTGGGAAGGGCCAGCTAATGTCAATCTCGAGACCAATGCAGGACTGATCATCCAGGCTGAAGCGGACTATTTCAATACCCATATTGGGACGGTAGGGAAGCATAGTAATGTCCGAGGTATAGATACAGTTGCTTCTCATAAATGGTAGTAACGTTGTGTCAACAACAGCTGGATCGCCTTCCACCATCATTGGATAGTTTTATCCAAGGAAGAGCGAGTTTCCTCCAAGACTTTCAATACTTAACCAGGGAGAAGGTGTTGGCGTTAGTACACCAGTATCCATCCTGAATACCCCGCAACGGATGTTGGAATAGGTACGGAGAGTGCGACCATACGAGACAACACCTACTTCCTTAGTAACATCAGCAGTGCCCCGTATACAGACAAGAAGAGGTGATCCATCGGAATAAGTTGCCAGGCGCCACTGAGTATATGGGTCCTGCTCGTCCTCATGCTCGTGAATAAAATTTTCAAGTATAGGTGGTGGAATGTTCACAGGACCTTGGAAACATAAGAAGGTTAATTAGTAAAGGGAAACTAGCTAACCCGCATGCATGTGGATGAAACAACCATAATTACGGTGGAAGACAAATGCATCGAAATTATGAGGATTCCATGCAAAAACAGTGCCACGAGTGGTGGCAGCAAACACAAGATCCTCATATTGAATTGCATCACAGTACTCATCCGTGTATAGAAACTGATTTTGAGCAATATCTATCGAGTCGAACCATGAAGGACGGCAACAAGCTTTTCGAAGATAGAGACAACATAAGCATTCCTATAACCCCAAGAGCGGTTGGGAACTCGACAAATTGCTATCTTCCGTAAACGACAGTTAGCATGATTCTATTTGAACTCACGTAGAATACTGGTGTACTCAACCTCTAGGCAGTCGTCTAAGATTTTTCGAAGTGGAACCCGGTGACGAGTGTACACATTCACAAGTTCCCACTCGCAGTTGTACCCAATATAAACAACCCAATCTCCATTTGTGCTTGCCCAAGCCTTGCCCTCAAACGATGGCATCTTAACATCATACGTATCATTATCAAGCGGCATCAACTTACACAAGGCGAGGCTTCCCTCGTCCCCGCGCCAGTCAATAGGGTCATGGCGAAGAAGATAGGGGAGATCAAACCGCTCCTAAACCCTTGGGTTCCTTGTAATGATGTTATTAGTTGAGTCCAGAATGGTCTTGAACGAACCTTCCATGCTAGCCAAGGTGATGACGTCGCACCGATCAATGAGTTCCTCCACCGCGTCATCATTTAGATCGGGGCAAGAATAACGGGGTCGTTTCCGGCTTGTTCCCTCCATGGAGAAGATGATCAAACAATGGCAGAAGGAAGGGTGAAGGAAAATGGAGGATGGAGGAAGAGCTAGTGTGCGACAGCAGTTCCAAATCAAGAGGGAGAGGCGAAGAGTCGGTGGACAGTTGCCACGGTACACGAAGAGGCGCCTGGGGAGCGAACGGTTGCCACAGAGTTCACACACTGACGACAAGGGCCGAGTGAACCGCATGCAATCCCATCGCACAACACACACTTCTTATTAAGTTGAACCGTTTATGTACTCTTGCGTCAACGCAAATAGTTCATCTGAGTGAACCGCATGCCGTATATCCCACACACCTTGATCTGGCTGACCGTTTCTTTTGTGTTGCCTAATCACAAACAATTCATCCGAGTGAACCGTATGCTATATATCGCACACACCTTCATCTGGCTGCCCATTTCTTTTGTGTTGCCTAATCACAAACAATTCATTCGAGTGAACCGTATGCTGTGTATTGCACACGCCTTCATCTGGCTGCCTGTTTCTTTTGTTCCTCCTCATCGCAAACAATTAATTGAACTGAACTGTATGGCCTTCATCGCACATGCAACTAAAACCTGAACCGTGTTTGATGCATCCGTCATCGCAAACGTTTTATACGTTTCTGACGATTTTCATACAGCACCGTTTGCGATTATGGCATCGCACACAGTTTCTCGAAGGGTCTCTGATTGAAGTGTCGCGTTAGCAGCATCCTGCAGTAGTGATCTCCAAAGCATCGTCATGATCTCCATCGTCACTGGCTTGACACCTTGATCTCCATCGTAGCGTCGTGGTTGTCTCGCCAACTATTGCTTCTACAACTATCGATAACGCATAGTGATAAAGTAAAGCAATTACATGGCGTTTGCATTTCATACAATAAAGAGACAACCATAAGGCTCCTGTTGGTTGCTAGTAACTTCTACAAAATATGATAATCTCATACAATAACGTATATCACATCATGTCTTGACCATATCACATCACAACATGCTCTGCAAAAACAAGTTAGACGTCCCCTACTTTGTTGTTGCAAGTTTTACGTGGCTACTACGGGCTACCAGCAAGAACCGTTCTTACCTACGCATCAAAGCCACAACGGTGATTTATCAAGTTTACTATTTTAACCTTCAACAAGGACCGTCCGCAGTCAAATTCGATTCAACTAAAGTTGTAGAAACAGACACCCGCCAGCCACCTTTATGCAAAACTAGTTGCATGTCTGTTGGTGGAACCGGTCTCATGAACGTGGTCATGTAAGGTTGGTCCGGGCTGCTTCATCCAACAATACCATCGAATCTGTAACATCCCAAATTTTCAATTTGGAATGTTATATATAGGTCATTCATGCATATCATATTTTATTGCATTTCGTTTCGCGATCATCGAAATTCTAAGCAACTCAAGGACCCTCGGAGAGAGTTGGGGATTTCACAGTTTTCATATTTGAATTTTATCAAATATCGAAACGAGGATCAGTTGTTTTATTATTTTTCTCTTCGAAAATATTTCATACTAAAATATATGAGAGGAGATAATATGACTTCTCCAAAATTAACGAAATATTGGAGGAAAAATATTAAAATCAACTTTCCGTTTTTATTCAGATTTTATTGCTATTTTATTTGCATAGGAAAATGCGCGTTTTTCAAAATTGCATTTTAGGCCCAAATAAATGGTCACCTTGTCCGGCATATTTTTAGAGGACGGGGAAAATTTATTTCGGGATTTTTGGAGTCCGTTTAGTATTTCTTTTCTTTTTATTTCCTGCGGCGGAATAATTTAAAAAAAACAACGCACCGACCTAACCGGGTCGTGTCCCTCTAGGACTCCTGGCCCGGCTGACCCCTATAAGCCGGGGGCCGAGACCCCAGCCCTGCCGCCCCGCCTCCCGCAACCCTAGTCCCGCCGCCTGAGCGTCGCCGCCGCCCGCGCAGCCGCCGCCCCGCTAGTGTCGTCGCTGCCCCGATCCGCCGCCCCGCCGCTGGATCTGCTCACTGCCGCCGCCGCCGACTCGCCGGACCCGCGCCGCCGCCCGCCAGACTCGAGGTAGCCGCCGTTTTGTTTAAACCGATTGGTTTTATTTCGTAAACCCTAGTTTCGGGTTTTTTATTAGATCGGTTTTTTCGGTTTGGTTAAATAGCGGACGTTCGTCCATACATTCGTTTTAACGAAAGGTTTTCGCCCGTTAGTCGCAGATAATGAACGCTCGTTCGTTAGCCTGTTCATCGGGTTTTCTTTTTCTCGGGTTTTTCGCGATTATTTTCGATCGCGATTTCTGGTCCGATTTTCATTTTAGTTTATCTTTTCGCTCGTTTATCGGAATCAGGCGATTCAAGCACCTAGATCTTCGTCTCGAAGCCCTCTTTCCGTTTAACCAACTTGAACAAGATTTTGGTACTGTAAAATTTGACTTTAGTCTAGATTAGTAATCGGATCTTGTTTCTTTCGCAGTTTGTGTTTTGTTGCTCCGTTTGATTCGATTCTTTTTGCAAACCGGAGTTCTTAAGTTGATCTTTCTGGTTAGTTCTTATTATTCGAGTTTTACCCGTGCATCTTTGCTTGATTGGTTATGTATGCTATTGTTTGTGTGCAATAGAACACCCGGAGTGTGAAGCGTGCTACTACGAGTCTCTAGGTTTCACGGATCATCAGCAAGGCAAGTAACACTTTGATCATACCCTTTGTTACCCAGTTTTTATGCATTAGTTCCAACCCTCAAACATTGCATGGTCAGGATCTGAATAACTTGTGGGTTTGGGAAGTAGATGATGAGGTAGAACCTATTACCTGTTTTATTATCAAACCCTTGGGAGTTACTTCTATGTTGCTTATATTGCCATGCTATGCTCGTAGACGTGGATTGGGTTTGCGTGTATCCATGACAGATGTGAGATTGTTAATTAATGGTTCAACTTAAGGTGGTAACTTTAATACACATCTGGGTGGATTGCTTGTTTGGGCACCTGGAGAATCCAGTGTTGTCCTAGGATATCCTGGAGTACCCGTGTGATCATCCTACGGTCCGCCACCCAGGCTCAAAGGGATCTTAAGATTATTCATGCTAGAAACTTCCGTGTGCAGCCACAACCCATTATGGGCTCTGGCATAGTATGAGTAGGTTGTGTGACCTCGTTCAGTGGTGGGCTAGCAGATGTAGAGGGAAAGTAGGTGTAATTGTCCACCCAGAGTAAAGAGTGAATGCTTCTGAAAGACTGTGTCTCGGTCATCCGTTTCTCAAACATCATGAAGTGTGATAAATCCAACGGAGGAGATCGAGTCTTGTGGGGAAAAGTGCGCAAACCTCTGCAGAGTGTACAATCTAATCATGGTTAGCCGTGTCCCCAGTTATGGACATCTTGAGTATCTAGTACTTGGATTATCCTATGGTATCTCATCACTCTAAACTAATTTGTTGGGTTAATGAACTACTTTAATTGGGATTGAGTTGGAGGAACCTTCTCAATGATGTTTCAACTACCATGATAGTTAAAATAAAACTTATTCCTTTGTTGTAGGAAAAAATTGTCTTTTCGCAAAACCCTTATAACCATACAGCCTCCACCAGCCAAATATTGCATATAGTGTTAGCATTATTTCTGTTCTTGCTCTACTGTGTTACATTGCCAGCATATTCCATGTGCTGACCCATTTTCAGACTGCAGCATATCACGTTGCAGACTTTTCAGACGAGGAGTAAGGTTCGCTAGGTCGTTGCCGTGCAGCTCAACTATGCCATTGGAGTTGATGGACTCACTTTATCTTCCAAGCCTTCCGCTGTTATCGTATTAGATGGCCTTAAGCCATATTTATTGTAATAAGTTCTATTTTGGAGACATTGATGTATTAAGTGTGTGATTGCTACTCTGTTATAAATCCTTCGAGTACTGTGTGTCAGCATTACCGATCCAGGGATGGCACTGAAGCAGAGAGACTTGACCGTTTGAGGTCGGGTCGCTACAAAGATGGTATTAGAGCACACGTTGAGTGTAGGACATGACCACTAAGCTAAAGCCCTAGATCACTACTCTCTTCTCATTTCTGACTCCTCTCCATTTTCTACTCTTTAGGATGGCGAACGCAAGGAACAAGTTTGCACAACCGGATGAAGAAGCACCTTTTGGATGACACTTGAAGGAAGTCACTAAGTACCTGAACATTGGAATACCAAGCTTCACCGGGACTTACAACGCCACTCTACCAGAAGAGGAGCTATGGATGATTCAAGTTCAAGTTCTAGGAAGGACATTCACGCCAGTCACTAAGCCCATAGAGTTTTCCTTTGATGCACCAACCTGGAGTCTTGGAAAGAGTATGGCAGCCCACATCACCATGGGATGAATTGGAGAAGTTTACCATAAGGAGCTTAAGGATACTATCTACCAGATTTGTGGGCGCCGAGATGAGCAATGGGAGATGATCAACACCAGGAAGGATAGATCAATTGCAGCTTTCAACCAGGAGTTAAACCAGCACATTCGTCGCCAGGAGAATCAGATGTGCGCAGGCATGATAGATCTGAAGAAGGTAATGACAAGGATCACGGAGCTGGAGGAAGAACTCAAGGCTACTCGCGAAGATTATGAGGAGGAAATCGTCATACTAGTGGAGAAGAATGACGACCTGGAAAGGAAGCTGGGAGTATTCATGGGAGACCCCGCGCCAGGAGGAGAAGACGACGAACCTAAGGAGATTCATTCAGAAGACTACATCATCATCGACGACACCGATTCCGACCCTGACGACAGTGATGATGACTTTGAAGATGAAGCTGGAGCAGACATCATGGAGTCTTCCACTGATCAAAATTTCTAGATGACCACCCTATCAGTAGTAGTATTCCACCATGTATATAGTATAGTCCGAGCACTTTTGTAACGATAGTTCTAGACTGATTGTATGCCCTTGCTTGATTGATTGAGTGATATGACTGTGTTTGTCTCATGTGCATATGGGTAGTGTTTTCTCACTAGACCTCATTCTATTCTATTTCTCTTCCCTCTAAACCCTCAGATGCCTCCGAGATGTGACCCCGGATTTACCTTTCCACCGGAGCTCACTCAGTTAATCTAGCAGCAGAATACACTGATGCAGTTATTAGTTCAGAACCAAGGCAACAATAACAACAACAACCCACCACCACCACCACCAGTTGAAAATTTAGCTCGTTTTCTGAGGTTGCAGCCGCCGGTGTTTTCCAGTAGCACCGAGCCGATAGTGGCAGATGATTGGCTCTGCAGGGTTGGAAGGGAGTTAACCATTGCAGGATGCACAGATGCTGAGAAGGTGCGATTTGTCGCACATCAGTTGGATGGACCAGCAGCCTCATGGTGGGAGAATTACACTATCACCTATCATATAGCCACTGTTACATGGGATCAGTTTCAGCAAGCATTCCGCACAGCCCATGTCTCAACTGGAGCTATGAGCATGAAGAAGCATGAGTTTCGCAACTTACGCCAAGGGAACAGTACTGTGGGGCAGTACGTGGATGAATTTAGTAAGCTATCTCGTTATGCCCCTGGTGATGTGGCCACAGATGCCGCAAAGCAGGAGAAGTTTATGGAAGGTTTGAATGATGAGATGAGCATGCAGTTGATGGTGGCAACATTTAACAACTACCAGGAGTTGGTAGACAAGGCTCTTATGATTGAAGGGAAGCAACAGCAAATTGAGAGCTGCAAAAGGAAGTATGGACAAGAAAGGTACAAGCCAGGAGCTCAGCAGAAGCCTCGTTTAACCCCGAACTCAGGAGGACTTGCCCATAACCATGGAGGTCACACTCACCATGGAGGGAGTTCTCACAACCACAGTGGCCCCAAGAATGGAAACAGGAATGGAGCAGGTACTAATCAGAACCGCTCTAACCTAGCCACACCCGCCAAGAAGGACCTAAGTCACATTACCTGTTTCAAGTGCGGGAAAACTGGACATTACGCCACTAAGTGCCCTGAAGCGAAGAATGGAAATGGCAATGGAAGCGCTGGGAAGAAGCCCAACCCTTTCAACAGGGGACAAGTGAACCACGTGAATGTAGAGGAGGTTGAGGAGCAGCCTGATGCCGTTATCGGTAAGTTTTTGGTTAAATCGTTTACTGCAATCGTTCTTTTTGATACTGGTGCATCGCATTCATACATATCAAGGGGATTCGTGGATAAGTATAAACTGCCCACTAAAGTTCTTAGGACACCTATGCTAGTAACCTCACCCGGAGCTGGGTATATGGCAAGCAGTGGATGTTTTCAGATGCCATTAGCCATTGGAAGCCATGTTTTCCCCTCAGACCTGATAATTTTGGAGTCACAAGGATTGGATGTGATACTGGAATGGATTGGCTATCTATGTATGGGGGAACCATCGATTGCGCGAGTAAGTCAATTTTGCTCACCACGCCGGAGGAAAAAGGATCAAGTATGTATCTAGGCATGCGCCTAGGAGGAGCCAAGTAAATACCCTCACAGGAGTTGTTCAGGAGGAAGTGCCTGTAGTGAAGGATTACCCAGATGTTTTTCCATAGGAGTTACCAGGCATGCCACCGGATCGAGATATCGAGTTTTTGATAGAGCTATTGCCAGGTACCGGGCCAATATCAAAGAGACCCTACCGAATGCCCGCAAACGATCTAGAAGAGATCAAGAAGCAGATTAAGGAGTTGTTGGAGAAAGGTTACATTCGACGAAGTTCATCACCATGGGGAGCCCCAGTGCTTTTGGTGGAGAAGAAGGATAAGTCTCTAAGAATGGTTGTTGATTATCATGCGTTGAATGAAGTGACGATTAAGAACAAGTACCCCCTGCCGACGATCAATGATCTATTTGACCAGTTGACATGATCTAAAGTGTTTTCGAAGATCGATCTGCGATCAGGATATCACCAGCTAAAGATTCGAGAGAAGGATATACCTAAGACAGCTTTCACCACAAGGTACGGGTTGTATGAGTATACGGTCATGTCTTTTGGATTGACTAATGCCCCTGCCTATTTCATGAGTATGATGAACAAGGTGTCCATGGAGTTCTTGAATAAGTTCGTTGTGGTGTTCATTGATGATATCTTGGTATACTCGAAGAGTGAAGAGGAGCACAAGGAACATTTATGTTTAGTTCTCAAGAAGCTCAGAGAACACCAGTTATATGCCAAGTTCAGCAAATGTGAGTTTTGGTTGAAGGAAGTTGGATTTCTTGGACATGTTATATCAGGAGAGGGTATAGCAGTGGACTCAACCAAGGTTCAGTTAGTCACTGAGTGGTTGGCACCCACCTCAGTTGGAGAGATCCGCACTTTTCTTGGACTCGCAGGATATTATCGGAGATTTATTGAAAATTTCTCTAAGATTGTGAAGCCTATGACGACGTTGTTGAGGAAGGATACCAAATTCCATTGGACTAAAGAATGTGAAGCAAGTTTCCAGGAGTTGAAGAAATGTTTGACTACAGCCCCAGTGCTGATTCTGCCGGATATATGCAAGGACTTCCAAGTGTATTGCGATGCTTCTCGCTTCGGACTTGGAGGAGTACTGATGCAGGATGGAAGAGTTTTTTCGTATGCCTCACGACAACTGAAACCGCATGAGTTAATTATGCCACGCATGAATTGGAGTTGGCTGGCGTGGTGCATGCGTTGAAGACTTGGAGACATTTTCTCATCAGAAACCGTTTCGATGTATACACAGATCACAAGAGTGTGAAGTACATCTTCACACAGAAGGAGCTTAACCTCAGGCAGAGGAGATGGTTGGAGTTCATGAAGGATTATGATATGAAGCTACATTATCATCCAGGAAAGGCCAATGTCGTAGCAGACGCTTTGAGCCGTAAGAGTTATGTTAATACCCTCGTAAGCGGAAGAATGCCAAAGGAGTTAGCCGAGGATCTTAGGGAATTTCGATTGGAAATAGTTCCTCAAGGGTTTTTGGCAACATTGGAGGTTAAAGCAACACTATTGGAAAAGATTCGAGAAGCTCAGAAGGATGACAAAGAGATCGCTGAGATAAAAGAGAAGATGGGTGAAGGCAAAGCCAAAGGTTTTCTTGAGGATGAGCACGACACCTTGTGGTTTGAGGACCGTATATATGTGCTCAATAATGCAGAGATCAGGAAGTTGATACTACAGGAAGCCCATGACTCGCCATACTCGATACACCCCGGGAACACTAAGATGTATTTGGATTTGAAGGAGCATTTCTGGTGGACTGGTATGAAGAAGAATATTGCCGAGTATGTAGTCGTATGTGATGTATGTCAGAGAGTGAAGGCAGAACATCAAAAGCCAGCAGGATTGCTACAGCCTATGTCGATACCCGAATGGAAGTGGGATAAGTTTGGCATGGATTTTATCACCGGATTGCCCAGGACCAAATCGGGATATGATTCTATATGGGTAGTAGTTGATCGCTTGACCAAACTGGCGCACTTTATCCCCGTAAAAACCACGTATACAAGTGCGAAGTTGGCCAAGATATACATGACCAGGATCGTATGTCTGCATGGAGTTCCAAGGACCATCGTATTAGATAGAGGAACATAGTTTACCTCAAAGTTTTGGCACCAGCTGCACCAGACCTTGGGTACCATACTAGAGTTCAGTACAACTTTTCACCCGCAGACAGATGGACAGACCGAGAGAGTCAATCAGATTCTAGAGGACATGTTGAGAGCTTGTGCGCTAGATTATGGATCTAGTTGGGATGACAACTTGCCCTACATAGAGTTCTCATACAACAATAGTTACCAGGCCAGTTTGAAGATGGCACCATTCGAAGCATTGTATGGGAGAATATGCC
Source organism: Triticum urartu (assembly GCF_003073215.2). Taxonomy (NCBI): domain Eukaryota; kingdom Viridiplantae; phylum Streptophyta; class Magnoliopsida; order Poales; family Poaceae; genus Triticum; species Triticum urartu. The sequence goes on from NC_053027.1 coordinate 56,890,609, forward strand.
GAACACCATTGATGTGGGATGAAGTTGGAGACCGCTAGTTGTTTGGACCAGATTTGATTAAGGAATCAGAAGAGAAGGTTAAACTAATTCGAGATAGACTGAAGGTAGCTCAGTCCCGACAGAAGAATTATGCAGATTCGAAACGCAAGGAGGTAGTCTATGAAATCGGAGACAAAGCGTACCTGCGAGTGTCACCTCTTCGAGGTGTTAAACATTTTGGTGTTAAGGGGAAATTAGCCCCGAGATTTGTGGGACCGTACCGTGTTTTGGAACGCATGGGAGAAGTTGCCTACAAGTTGGAGTTACCCGAAGGACTGTCAGGAGTTCATGATGTGTTTCATGTTTCCCAGTTGAAGAAGTGTCATGTAGAGATGGCCGAGATTCCTCTGAGAGATACAGTGCCCGTGGAAGCAATTCAGTTGGACAGTGATTTAACGTATGAGGAGAAGTCTGTCAAGATTTTAGAGTTTGCCAGCCGAGTACTCGCAGCAAGGTTATCAAATTTTGCAAAGTTCAGTGGAGCCATCGTACCGAGGATGAAGCCACCTGGGAACGAGAGGATGATCTTTGCAAAGACCAGCCACACCTATTTCCTAGCCAACCCGAATCTTGAGGGCGAGATTCATCTTAAGGGAGTAGGTTTGTAACATCCCAAATTTTCAATTTGGAATGTTATGCATAGGTCATCCATGCATATAATATTTTATTGCATTTCATTTCGCGATCCTCGAAATTCTAAGCAACTCAAGGACCCTCGGAGAGAGTTGGGGATTTCACGGTTTCCATATTTGAATTTTATCAAATATCGAAACGAGGATTAGTTGTTTTATTATTTTTCTCTTCGAAAATATTTCATATTAAAATATATGAGAGGAGATAATATGACTTCTCCAAAATAAACGAAATACTGGAGGAAAATATTAAAATCAACTTTCTGTTTTTATTCGGATTTTATTGCTATTTTATTTGCATAGGAAAAATGCGCGTTTTTAAAAATTGCATTCTAGGCCCAAATAAATGTTCACCTTGTCCGACATATTTTTAGAGGACGGGGAAAATGTATTTCGAGATTTTTGGAGTCCGTTTAGTATTTCTTTTCTTTTTTTGCCTCTGCCGGAATAAATTAAAAAAATCAGCGCACCGACCTAACCGGTCCGTGTTCGTCTAGGACTCCTGGCCCAGCCGACCCTTATAAGCTGCGGCCGAGACCCCAGCCCAGCCGCCCCGCCTCCCGCAACCCTAGCCCCGCCGCCGCCCGCGCAGCCGCCGCCTCGCCTCGCCGCTCGCCCTGCCGCCCCGCTAGCGCCGCCGCCCCGATCCACCGCCCCGTCGCCGGATCTGCTCACCGCCGCCGCCGCCGACTTGCCGGAGCCGCACCGCCGCCCGCCGGACTCGAGGTAGACGTCGTTTTTAAAAAATGATCGGTTTTATTTCGTAAACCCTAGTTTCGGGTTCTTTATTAGATTGGTTTTTTTGGTTCGGTTAAATAGCGGGCGTTCGTCCGTACGTTCATTTTAACAAACAGTTTTCGCCCGTTAGTCGTAGATAATGAACGCTCGTTCGCTAGCCTGTTCGTCAGTTTTTCTTTTTCTCGGGTTTTTCGTGATTATTTTCGATCGCGATTTCTGATCCGATTTTTGTTTTAGTTAACTTTTCGCTCGTTTATTGAAATCAGGCGATTCAAGCGCCTAGATCTTCTTCTCGAAGCCCTCTTTCTGTTTAATCAACTTGAACAAGATTTTGGTACTGTAAAATTTGACTTTAGTCCAGATTAGTAATCGGATCTTGTTTCTTTCGCAGTTTGTGTTTCGTTGCTCCGTTTGATTCGATTCTTTTTGCAAACCGGAGTTCTTAAGTTGAACTTTCTGGTTAGTTCTTATTATTCGAGTTTTACTCGTGCATCTTTGCTTGATTTCTTATGTATGCTATTGTTTGTGTGCGATAGAACACCCGGAGTGCGAAGCGTGCTACTACGAGTCTCTAGGTTTCACGGATCATCAGCAAGGCAAGTAACACTTTGATCATACCCTTTATTACCCAGTTTTTATGCATTAGTTCCAACCCTCAAACATTGCATGGTTAGGATCTGAATAACTTGTGGGTTTGGGAAGTAGATGATGAGGTAGAACCTATTACCTGTTTTATTATCAAACCCTCGGGAGTTACTTCTACGTTGCTTATATTGCCATGCTATGCTTGTAGACGTGGATTGGGTTTGAGTGTATCCATGACAGATGTGAGATTGTTAATTAATGGTTCAACTTAAGGTGGCAACTTTAATACACATCTGGGTGGATTGCTTGTTTGGGGACCTGGAGAATCCAGTGTTGTCCTAGGATATCCCGGAGTACCCGTGTGATCATCCTACGGTCCGCCACCCAGGCTCAAAGGGATCTTAAGATTATTCATGCTAGAAACTTCTGTGTGTGCAGCCACAACCCATTATGGGCTCTGACATAGTATGAGTAGGTTGTGTGACCTCTTTCAGTGGTGGGCTAGCAGATGTAGAGGGAAAGTAGGTGTAACTGTGCACCCAGAGTAAAGAGTGAATGCTTCTGAAAGACTGTTTCTCGGTCATCCGTTTCTCAAAAATCATGAAGTGCGAGAAATCCAACGGAGGAGATCGAGTCTTGTGGGGAAAAGTGCGCAAACCTCTGCAGAGTGTACAATCTAATCATGGTTAGCCGTGTCCCCGGTTATGGACATCTTGAGTATCTAGTACTTGGATTATCCTATGGTATCTCATCACTCTAAATTAATTTGTTGGGTTAATGAACTACTTTAATTGGGATTGAGTTGGAGGAACCTTCTCAATGATGTTTCAACTACCATGATAGTTAAAATAAAACTTATTCCTTTGTTGTAGGAAAAAATTGGCTTTTCACAAAACCCTTATAACCATACAGCCTCCACCAGCCAAATATTGCATATAGTGTTAGCATTATTTCTGTTCTTGCTCTACTGTGTTACATTGCCAGCATATTCCATGTGTTGGCCCATTTTCGGGCTGCAACATATCACGTTGCAAACTTTTCAGACGAGGAGTAAGGTTCGCTAGGTGCTACCTCTTGAGCTTGCGTTGGATTTCCCCGAAGAGGAAAGGATGATGCAGCAGAGTAACGTAAGTATTTCCCTTGGTTTTTGAGAACCAAGGTATCAATCCAGTAGGAGGCCACGCTCAAGTCCCTTGTACCTGCACAAAACGATAACTACTCGCAACCAACGCGATTAGGGGTTGTCAATCCCTTCACGGTCACTTACGAGAGTGAGATCTGATAGATATAGTATTTTTGGTATTTTTGGTATAGAGATGCAAAGTGAAAAGTAAAAGGCAAAGTAAAAAAGCAAAGCAAGATTAAAGTGATGGAGATTGATATGATGAGAATAGACCCGGGGGCCATAGGTTTCACTAGTGGCTTTTCTCAAGAGCATAAGTATTCTACGGTGGGTGAACAAATTACTGTTGAGCAATTGACAGAATTGAGCATAGTTATGAGAATATCTAGGCATGATCATGTATATAGGCATCACGTCCGTGACAAGTAGACCGAAACGATTCTGCATCTACTACTATTACTCCACTCATCGACCGCTATCCAGCATGCATCTAGAGTATTAAGTTAAAAACAGAGTAACGCTTTAAGCAAGATGACATGATGTAGAGTGATAAATTCATGCAGTATGAAATAAACCCCATCTTGTTATCCTCGATGACAACGATGCAATACATGCCTTGCTGCCCCTTCTGTCACTGGGAAAGGACACCGCAAGATCGAACCCAAAGCTAAACACTTCTCCCATGGCAAGAAAAACCAATCTAGTAGGCCAAACCAAACTGATAATTCGAAGAGACTTGCAAAGATAACCAATCATACATAAAAGAATTCAAAGAAGATTCAAATATTATTCATAGATAGACTTGATCATAAACCCACAATTCATCGGTCTCAACAAACACACCGCAAAGAAGAAGAAGATTACATCGAATAGATCTCCACAAGAGAGGGGGAGAACTTTGTATTGAGATCCAAAAAGAGAGAAGAAGCCATCTAGCTAATAACTATGGACCCCAAGGTCTGAGGTAAACTACTCACACTTCATCGGAGAGGCTATTATGATGTAGAAGCCCTCCGTGATGACGGCCCTCTCTGGCGGAGCTCTGGAACAGGCCCCAAGATGGGATCTCGTGGATACAGAAAGTTGCGGTGGTGGAATTAGGTTTTTGGCTCGTATCTGTTCGTTTGGGGGTACGTAAGTATATATAGGAGGAAGAAGTATGTCGGTGGAGCTTCAGTGGGCCCATGAGGGTGGGGGCACGCCTGGGGGTATAGGGTGTGCCCCCCTACCTCGTGCCCACCTCGAAGCTTCCTTGGCGTAGGGTCCAAGTCTCCTGGGTCATATTCGGGAAGAAAATCACGTTCCAGAAAGGTTTATTCCATTTGGACTTCGTTTGATATTCTGTTTCTTGGAAACACTGAAATAGGCAAAAAAACAGCAATTCTGGGTTGGGCCTCCGGTAAATAGGTTAGTCCCAAAAATAATATAAAAGTGGAAAATAAAGCCCAATATAGTCCAAAACAGTAGATAATATAGCATGGAGCAATCAAAAATTATAGATACGTTGGAGACGTATCAGGCATCCCCAAGCTTAATTCCTGCTCGTCCTTGAGTAGGTAAATGATAAAAAGAGAATTTTTGATGCGGAGTGCTACTTGTCATAATTTCGATGCAAATCTTCTTAATTGTGGTATGAATATTCAGATTAGGAAGATTCAAGACAAAATTTCATATTGACATAGAGAATAATAATACTTCAAGCAAACCAACAAAGCAATTATGTTTTCTTAATGTAACATGGCCAAAGAAAGTTCATCCCTACAAAATCATATAGTTTAGTCATGCTCCATTTTCGTCACACAAGAATGCTCTCATCATGCACAACCCCGATGACAAGCCAAGCAATTGTTTCATACCTTAATAATTTCAACTCATAAACTTTCACGTAATACATGAGCGTGAGCCATGGATATAGCACTATGGGTGGAATAGAATATAATGATGGGGGTTATGTGGAGAAGACAAAAAGGAGAAAGTCTCACATCAACGAGGCTAATCAATGGGCTATGGAGATGCCCATCGATTGATGTTAATGCAAGGAGTAGGGATTGCCATGCAACGGATGCACTAGAGCTATAAATGTATGAAAGCTCAACAAAATAAACTAAGTGGGTGTGCATCCAACTTGCTTGCTCACGAAGACCTAGGGCACTTGAGGAGGCCCATTGTTGGAATATACAAGCCAAGTTCTATAATGAAAATTCCCACTAGTATATGAAAGTGATAACTCAAGAGACTCTCTATATGAAGAACATGGTGCTACTTTGAAGCACAAGTGTGGGAAAAAAGGATAGTAGCATTGCCCCTTTTTATTTATTTTCTCTTTTTTTTGGGCCTTCTTTTTTTTCTTTGGCCTTTCTCTTTTTTTTGGACAATGCTCTATTGAATGATGATCATCACACTTCTATTTATTGACAACTCAATGATTACAACTTGATACTAGAACAAAGTATGACTCTATATGGATGCCTCTGGCGGTGTACCGGGAATGCAATTGTTGGGGATCGTAGCAGAAATTCAAAATTTTCCTACGTCCCCAAGATCAATCTATGGAGATACTAGCAACGAGAGAGAGGAGTGCATCTTCATACCCTTGAAGATCGCAATGCGGAAGCGTTACAAGAACGTGGTTGGTGGAGTCGTACACGCAGCGATTTAGATCGCGGTCGATTCCGATCTAAGCGCCGAACAACGGCGCCTCCGCGTTCAACACACGTACAGCCCGGTGATGTCTCCCACGCCTTGATCCAGCAAGGAGAGAGGGAGAGGTTGGGGAAGACTTCGTCCAGCAGCAGCACAACGGCATGGTGATGGTGGAGGAGCGCAGTACTCCAGCAGGGCTTCGCCAAGCACTACGAGAGACGAGGAGGGAGAGGGGTAGGGCTGCACCAAGAGAGAGATCAAATCACATATGTTGGGCAGCCCCATACCTCAATTATATATAGGGGAGGGGAGGGGCTGCGCCCCCTCTAGGGTTCCCTCCCCAAGGGGGGGCGGCAGCCCTAGATCCCATCTAGGGTGGCGGCTAGAGGGGAGAGGGAGAGAGGGGGGCGCCCTAGGGTGGGCCTTAAGGCCCATCTGGACCTAGGGTTTGCCCCCTCCCACTCTCCCTGCGCCTTGGGCCTTGGTAGGGGGGCGCACCAGCCTACCTGGGACTGGTCCCCTCCCACACTTGGCCCACGCAGCCTTCTGGGGCTGGTGGCCCCACCTGGTGGACCCCCGGGACCCTCCCGGTGGCCCCGGTACGTTACCGGTAGCACCTGAAACTTTTTCGGTGACCAAAATGGGACTTCCCATATATAAATCTTTACCTTCAGACCACTCCGGAACTCCTCGTGACGTCCAGGATCTCATCCGGGACTCCGAACAACATTCGGTAACCACGTACATACTTTCCCTATAACCCTAGCGTCATCGAACCTTAAGTGTGTAGACCCTATGGGTTCGGGAACCATGTAGACATGACCGAGACAACTCTCCAGCCAATAACCAACAGCGGGATCTGGATACCCATGTTGGCTCCCACATGTTCCACGATGATCTCATCGGATGAACCACGATGTCAAGGATTCAATCAATCCCGTATACAATTCGCTTTGTCTATCGGTACGATACTTGCCCGAGATTCGATCATCGGTATCCCGATACCTCGTTCAATCTCGTTACCGGCAAGTCTCTTTACTTGTTCCATAACACATCATCCCGTGATCAACTCCTTGTTCACATTGTGCACATTATGATGATGTCCTACCGAGTGGGCCCAGAGATACCTCTCCGTTACACGGAGTGACAAATCCCAGTCTCGATTCGTGCCAACCCAACAGACACTTTCGGAGATACCCGCAGTGCACCTTTATATCCACCCAGTTACGTTGTGACGTTTGGTGCACCCAAAGCATTCCTACGGTATCTGGGAGTTGCACAATCTCATGGTCTAAGGAAATGATACTTGACATTAGAAAAGCTTTAGCATACGAACTACACGATCTTGTGCTAGGCTTAGGATTGGGTCTTGTCCATCACATCATTCTCCTAATGATGTGATCCCGTCATCAACGACATCCAATGTCCATGGTCAGGAAACCGTAACCATTTGTTGATCAACGAGCTAGTCAACTAGAGGCTTACTAGGGACATGGTGTTGTCTATGTATCCACACATGTATCTGAGTTTCCTATCAATACAATTCTAGCATGGATAATAAACGATTATCATGAACAAGGAAATATAATAATAACTAATTTATTATTGCCTATAGGGCATATTTCCAACAGTCTCCCACTTGCACTAGAGTCAATAATCTAGTTCACATCACTATGTGATTGTAGAGAATCCAACACCCATGGGGTGTGTTCATATCTTGCTTGTGAGAGAGGTTTATCAGTCAATGGGTCTGAACCTTTCAGATCCATGTGTGATTTACAAATCTCTATGTCATCTTGTATATGCAGCTACCACACGCTACTTGGGGCTATTCCAAATAACTGCTCTACTATACGAATCCGATTTACTCCTCAGAGTCATCCGGATTAGTGTCAAAGTTTGCATCGACGTAACCTTTTACGACGAACTCTTTTACCACCTCCATAATCGAGAAAATTCCTTAGTCCACTAGTTACTAAGGATAACCTTGACCGTTGTCTTGTGATCCATTCCTAGATCACACTTGTACCCCTTGATTGACTCATGGCTTGGCACACTTCAGGTGCGGTACACAACATAGCATACTTTAGAGCCTACGTCTAAAGCATAGGGGACGACCTTCGTCCTTTCTCTCTATTCTGCCATGGTCAGGTCTTGAGTTTTACTCAATACTCATACCTTATAACACAGCCAAGAACTCCTTCTTTGCCGATCTATTTTTGAACTCCTTCAAAATTTTGTCATGGTATGTGTTCGTTTGAAAGTACTATTAAGCGATTTTGATCTATCCTTATAGATCTTGATGCTCAATGTTCAAGTAGCTTAATCCAGGTTTTATATTAAAGCACTTTTCAACATAACCCTGTATTCTTTCCAGAAATTCTACATCATTTCTGATCAACAATATGTTAACAACATATACCCATCAAAAATTCTATAGTGCTCCCACTCACTTCTTTGGAAATACAAGTTTCTCATAAAGTTTGTATAAACCCAAAATCTTTGATCATCTCATCAAAGCGTACATTCCAATTCCGAGATGCTTACTCCAGTCCTTAGAAGGATTGCTGGAGCTTTGCATACTTGTTAGCATCTTTCAGGATTGACAAAACCTTCTGGTTGTATCACATACAACCTTTCCTCAAGAAAAAAACGTCGAGGAAACAGTGTTTTGACATCCTATCTGCAAGATTTCATAAATAATGCAGTAACTGCTAACATAATTCCAACAGACTCTTAGCATCGCTACGAGTGAGAAAGTCTCATCGTAGTCAACTCCTTGAACTTGTCGGGAAACATCTTAACGACAAGTCGAGCTTTCTTAATGGTGACACTTATCATCATTGTCCGTCTTCCTTTTAAAATCCATCTGCACCCAACAGCCTTATGACCATCAAGTAGTTCTTTTCAAAGTCTATACTTTGTTTTATACATGGATCCTCTCTCGGATTTTATGGCCTCGAGCCATTCGTCGGAATCCGGGCCCACCATCGCTTCTTCACAGCTCGTAGGTTCATTGTAGTCTAGCAACATGACTTCCAAGACAGGATTACATACCACTCTGATGTAGTACACATCCTTGTCGACCTATGAGGTTTGGTAGTGATTTGATCCGAAGTTTCATGGTCACTATCATAAGCTTCCACTTCAATTGGTGTAGGTGCCATAGGAACAACTTTCTGTGCCCTGCTACACACTAGTTGAAGTGATGGTTCGATAACCTCATCAAGTCTCCACCATCCTCCCACTCAATTCTTTCGAGAGAAACTTTTCCTCGAGAAAGGACCCGTTTCTAGAAACAATCAATTTTGCTTCCGGATCTGAAATAGGAGGTATACCCAACTGTTTTGGGTATTCTATGAAGATGTATTCATCCGCTTTGGATTCAAGCTTATCAGCCTGAAACCTTTTCACATAAGCATCGCAGCCCCAAACTTTTAAGAAACGACAACTCAGGTTTCTCTAAACCATAGTTCATACGGTGTCGTCTCAATGGAATTGTGTGGTGCCCTATTTAAAGTGAATGTGGTTGCCTCTAATGCCTAACCCATAAACGATAGTGGTAATTCGATAAGAGACATCATGGTATGCACCATATCCAATAGGGTGCAGTTATGATGTCCGGACACACCATCACACTATGGTGTTCTAGGCGGTATTAGTTGTCAAACAATTTCCACAATGTCTTAATTGTGTGCCAAACTCGTAACTCAGATATTCATCTCTATGATCATATCATAGACATTTTATCATCTTGTCACGACGATCTTCAACTTCACTCTGAAATTACTTGAACCTTTCAATAATTCAGACTTGTGTTTCATCAAGTAAATATACTCAGCATCTACTCAAATCATCTGTGAAGTAAGAACATAACGATATCCACTGTGTGCCTCAGCACTCATTGGACTGCACACATCAAAATGTATTACTTCCAACAAGTTGCTTTCTTGTTCCATCTTACTGAAAATGAGGTCTTTCAGTCATCTTGCCCATGTGGTATGATTTGCATGTCTCAAGTGATTCAAAATCAAGTGAGTCCAAACGATCCATCTGTATGGAGTTTCTTCATGCATATCTACCAATAGACATGGTTCGCATGTCTCAATCATTTCAAAAACGAGTGAGTCCAAAGATCCATCAACGTGGAGCTTCTTCATGCGTTTTACACCAACATGACTCAAATGGCAATGCCACAAGTACGTGGTACTATCATTACTATCTTATATCTTTTGGCATGATCATGTGTATCACTACGATCGAGATTCAATAAACCATTCATTTTAGGTGCAAGACCATTGAAGGTATTATTCAAATAAACAGAGTAACCATTATTCTCCTTAAATGAATAACCGTGTGGCGATAAACATAATCCAATCATGTCTATGCTCCACGCAAACACCAAATAACAATTATTTCGGTTTAACACCAATCCCGATGGTAGAGGGAGTGTGCGATGTTTGATCACATCAACCTTGGAAACACTTCCAACATATCGTCATCTCACCTTTAGCTAGTCTCCGTAGCCTTTTATTTCGAGTTACTAACACTTAGCAACCGAACTGGTATTTATTACCCTGGTGCTACTAGGAGTACTAGTAAAGTACACAATAATATAATGTATATTCAAAATACTTCTATCGACCTTGCCAGCCTTCTCATCTACCAAGTATCTAGGGTAGTTCTGCTTCAGTGACCGTTCCCCTCATTATAGAAGCACTTAGTCTCGGGTTTGGTTCAACCTTGGGTTTCTTCACTAGAGCAGCAACTGATTTGCCGTCTCATGAAGTATCCCTTCCTTCCCTTGCCCTTCTTGAAACTAGTGGTTTTACTAACCATCAACAATTGATGCTCCTAGTTGATTTCTACTTTCACGGTGTCAAACATCACGAATTGCTCAAGGATCATCATGTCTATCCCTGATATGTTATAGTTCATCACTAAGCTCTAATAGCTTGGTTGCAGTGACTACGGAGAACTATCACTATCTCATCTGGAAGATTAACTCCCACTTGATTCAAGCGATTGTAGTACTTAGACAATCTGAGCACATGCTCAACGATTGAGCTTTTCTCGCTTAGTTTGCAGGCTTAAGAAACTTGTCAGAGGTCTCATACCTCTTGACGTGGGCACTAGTCTGAAATCCCAATTTCAGTCTTTGGAACATCTCATATGTTCTGCAACGTTTCAAAAAACGTCCTTGGTGCCACAATTCTAAACCGTTAGTATTACGCACTGAACTATCACGTAGTCATCAAAACGTGTATGTCAGATGTTTCCCAACATCTACAGACGACGCTTGAGGTTCAACGCACTGAGCGGTGCATTAAGGACATAGCCCTTCTGTGCAGCAATGAGGACAATCCTCAGTTCACGGACCCAGTCCGCATAATTGCTACTGTCAACTCTCAACTAAATTTTCTCTAGGAACATATCTAAAACAGTAGAACCAAAGCGTGAGCTACGACATAATTTGCAAAGACCTTTTGACTATGTTCATGATAATTAAGTTCATCTAATCAAATTATTCAATGAACTCCCACTTAGATAGACATCCCTCTAGTCATCTAAGTGATACATGATCCGAGTCAACTAGGCCATGTCCGATCATCATGTGAGACGGACTAGTCATCATCGGTGAACATCTTCATGTTGATCGTATCCACTATACGACTCATGTTCGACCTTTCGGTCTTCCGTGTTCCGAGGCCATGTCTGTACATGCTAGGCTCGTCAAGTTAACCTAAGTGTATTGCATGTGTAAATCTGGCTTACACCCGTTGTATGCGAATGTTAGAACCTATCACACCCGATCATCATGTGGTGCTTCGGAACAACGGACCTTAGCAACGGTGCACAGTTAGGGGGAACACTTTCTTGAAATTTCAGCGAGGGATCATCTTATTTATGCTACCGTCGTTCTAAGCAAATAAGATGTAAACATGACAAACATCACATGCAAATCATAAAGTGACATGATATGGCCAATATTATCTTGTGCCTTTTGATCTCCATCTTCGAGGCGCGGCATGATCACCTTCGTCACCGTCATGACACCATGATCTCCATCATCATGATCTCCATCATCGTGTCTTCATGAAGTTGCCTTGCCAACTATTACTTCTACTGCTATGGCTAACGGTTAGCAATAAAGTAAAGTAATTACATGGCGTTTTCATTGACACGCAGGTCAAAAATAAATTAAGACAACTCCTATGGCTCCTGCCGGTTGTCATACTCATCGACATGCAATTCGTGATTCCTATTACAAGAACATGACCAATCTCAAACATCACATATATCATTCATCACATCCTTTTGGCCATATCACATCACATTGCATACCCTGCAAAAACAAGTTAGACATCCTTTAATTGTTGTTGCATGTTTTACGTGGCTGCTATGGGTTTCTAGCAAGAACGTTTCTTACCTACGCAAAACCACAACGGTGATATGCCAATTTCTATTTACCGTTCATAAGGACCCTCTTCATCGAATCCGATCCGACTAAAGTGGGAGAGACAGACACCCGCCAGCCACCTTATGCATCAAGTGCATGTCAGTCGGTGGAACCAGTCTCACGTAAGCGTATGTGTAAGGTCGGTCCGGGCCGCTTCATCCCACGATGCCGCCGAATCAAGATAAGACTAGTAACGGCAAGCATATTGAACAAAATTTTCCTACTCATGATGCCACTGTTGGGGATCGTAGCAGAAATTCAAAATTTTCCTACGTGTCACCAAGATCAATCTATGGAGAGACTAGCAACGAGAGAGAGGAGTGCATCTTCATACCCTTGAAGATCGCAATGCGGAAGCGTTACAAGAACGCGGTTGGTGGAGTCGTACACGCAGCGATTCAGATCACGGTTGATTCCGATCTAAGCGCCGAACAACGGCGCCTCCGCGTTCAACACACGTACAGCCCGGTGATGTCTCCCACGCCTTGATCCAGCAAGGAGAGAGGGAGAGGTTGGGGAAGACTCCGTCCAACAGCAGCACAACGGCATGGTGATGGTGGAGGAGCATGGTACTCCAGCAGGGCTTCGCCAAGCACTACGAGAGACGAGGAGGGAGAGGGGTAGGGCTGCACCAAGAGAGAGATCAAATCACATATGTTGGGCAGCCCCATACCTCAAGTATATATAGGGGAGGGGAGGGGCTGTGCCCCCTCTAGGGTTCCCTCCCCAAGGGGGGCGGCAGCCCTAGATCCCAGCAAGGGTGGCGGCTAGAGGGGAGAGGGAGAGGGGGGCGCCCTAGGGTGGGCCTTAAGGCCCATCTGGACCTAGGGTTTGCCCCCTCCCACTCTCCCTGTGCCTTGGGCCTTGGTGGGGGGCACACCAGCCTACCTGGGACTGGTCCCCTCCCACACTTGGCCCACGCAGCCTTCTGGGGCTGGTGGCCCCACCTGGTGGACCCCCGGGACCGTCCCGGTGGTCCCGGTACATTACCGATAGCACCCGAAACTTTTCCGATGACCAAAATGGGACTTCCCATATATAAATCTTTACCTCCGGACCATTCCGGAACTCCTCGTGACGTCCGGGTTCTCATTCGGGACTCCGAACAACATTCGGTAACCACGTACATACTTTCCCTATAACCCTAGCGTCATCGAACCTTAAGTGTGTAGACCCTACGGGTTCGGGAACCATGTAGACATGACCGAGACAAATCTTCGGCCAATAACCAACAGCGGGATCTGGATACCTGTCGGTGTCAAAACCGGCGGATCTCGGGTAGGGGGTCCCGAACTGTGTGTCTAGGCCGGATGGTAACAGGAGGCAGGGAACACGATGTTTTACCCAGGTTCGGGCCCTCTTGATGGAGGTAAAACCCTACGTCCTGCTCGATTAATATTGATGATATGGGTAGTACAAGAGTAGATCTACCACGAGATCAAGGAGGCTAAACCCTAGAAGCTAGCCTATGGTATGATTGTTGTATATATTGTATATCTATCGACTAGCCTGGCCTCGGTTTATATAATGCACCGGAGGCCTAGGATAACAAGAGTCCTAGCCGAATATGCCGGTGGGGAGAAGTCCTTGTCTTGATCGCCAAGTCTTGTGGAATCTTCCTTGTATGCGGTAGCCGTCCGAACTGGCCCATGAGTATACGGCCACGGGGGTCCTCGGCCCAATCTAATAGATCGGGAGACGACGTGATGAGTACCCCCTAGTCCAGGACACCGTCAGTAGCCCCCTGAACCGGTCTTCAAGTTAGGGACGCTCCTCGATTCTTCTGAACTATTCTTCATCTTCGGTTGCCGGTCTTGAAAACTGGTTCAACAAATCTTCTTTATCTTCGATCTTGAGGATCGCCGAAATGCATTCGACGAGTTTACACGTCGGGTATCCGAGGAGCCCCTCTAAGTTTCCGGCCTTTATCAATGCCTTGTTTATTTTTATGCCACACCTCGGGTTTGAAGTTGTTCCCGGGAGGCAGGGTCCTCTTGCGTCCGAGCTTCAACGCCGGACTGCATTCGAGGTATCTTTTGCAGCCGAGCACCAACGCCGGACCGCTTCCCAGCTCTAGCACCGGAATGTATCCGAGCTCCAACGCCGGACTATGTATCCGAGCTCCAACGTCGGACTGTGTCCAGGCTCCAATGCCGGACTATATCTGAGGTGTCATATCACCTTGGTTCAAAAAAGTTGAAGGAGTTTAGCCGAGCTTAATGCCGGAAATGCCCTCTATGGAGCCAGCCACTAGCGCCCGAGCTTTATGCCAGACTGCTTCTGAGGTGGTGCACCACCCCGACTATGGGCCGATTTTTTGTCAATATTTTTTATTGGTGCAATTTATTCTCTGCCGAGATATATAGCCAGTAGCCCTCAAGGTGTGTATCGGTCTAAAACCCGAGATGCACATGAAGGATGACATAAGACCGCTGATCCCAGTAGCCGCTGAGACTCGGGTTGATTTGCAAAATCGTCCTGAGGATCAAGTCCTAGCTCGGCAGAATACTTCGGGACACAAAAGCGGCGTGCTCAGTCCTCAAGACTCGGGTTGGGTGCAGCCGACCAACCTGAGGATCAAAATCTCCTCGGAAACTATATTGCACATAAAATTTTCTGCATTGGACAAGCAATGCAGTAGCCCCCGAGACACTGGTCGGGTGGCAACACCAGATCAGGGGATCGATGTGCCCCTTTAATATTTGTAAATAATAAGCCCGAAGCCCAGTAGCCCCCGAGCCTTAATGCGGGCACGGGTGGCCGAATTAAGGATCAATATCCATAGTAAAATCACAAATTATGTGTAATGACTCTATGTATCCAAGTACTTTACGTCATTAATGCTCGGATCCGCATTGTACAAAACTTTGTTCACCGACCATCGACTTCCACCTCCTTGGCTAGTAGCCGAGGAGTGTTTGTCCTACTTTATAAAACCTTTATGAGGGCAAAGATTTACAACAAACAAGGCAATCTGGCCATACAGTTTTATAAACAAAGGTACGCAGAGAGTTATATTACTGTTTAACAGAAGAAATGTATTCCAAAGAAAATAGTCCCGCTATCGGTTCCTTTCTTTGGGTTGTCATGCTAAGCATGATCATGAAACCTCAGCTCGAATGTAAGAGCAAAATATCGAGGATTTAGTTTGGGAGGCCAGTTAATAGGCCCCGGTAGTGTTCGGCGATAGTCGAGGTCAAGCCGTAAACACTTCGGCCAATGTTATGAATGGCCCGTCATAGTCATCGGATCGCTGACCAGTTTACGCTTATTGTGACAGTCAGTTTTCGGCTTTCTCCACTAAGGTGCTTAACCATGTGAGCTGGAAGCACAATCGCAGTGGTTCTCCCTTTGCACGCCTAGCCGAACAAAACGGAATGTAGGAAGCAAGTGCAGGAGCCGGGCAACCCAACTATTGACCGAAGACACAATTCGAAATCGATGCATATATAGCAATATCTGAGAATGTTTTTGCCGAATCCCTAAAGGTGTCCGGCGTTGCACTGCGAGACTAATGCTGGAAAAGCACAAATAGTTTAAAAGTGCCAAAAAGCTTGGAAAACCAAGAAACGTCAGTAAAAACATGACGTCCGAACAAGATCAAGTGTTCGGTGCCAATCCGAAAATTGGTCTTAGAAAAAGGAAGTGCTTCTGTCGTTCTTTAACATGACACATCCTATCTCAAGACTTTGAGTGGGTCAGCCTACAGCTTCAACCTCCTATCCCGAGGGCGGAGTACTTCTCATTAGGCCAGTTTAGCAAACTAAACTCTAGCGGTTTTGAGAGAGAAATTAGGCTCCCCGGCTAGTGACCGCACACTCGCGTCGAAAAAAGGAGTGATAAATAATAATAATAATAATAGAACTTTGCAACGACTGAGAAGAAGAACACTTATTATAAAACAGCTCAAATAAACTTAAGAGCCCCCAAGTGACTTGGGTAGAAGAATGATTGCATGTACCGAAGTACTATATCATATCTATGTTCAACCAAACTTTAAACACGTCTTAACCGACCGTCGGCTTCTCCCTCTTCGGTTAAGGACCGAAAAGTGTTATGTACTCCATCGGTCGAGAATATCGACGGTGTTTCCAATAACCAGGCAATCAGGCCATAAGGTTGTAATAGACAAAGCGCGCTTAGGGAACTTATGCTATATTACCGTGAAGTGTAAGAAGCATCTTCGAAGAAAATAGTACCCCCACCGATACCTTTCTTCGGTGCTCATTGTTATTATGAGACTTGTGCAATAGATTTTTTGTACTCATGAGTTCCGTTGTGTGCCGACCATCATTGAATAACTATAAGAGCGCTAGCTTTCGGCTTCACCCAGTCTGAGGTCCGGCTCAGGTGACCCGATCGTGACAATCGCAGAGGTGCTCCCTTTACTCCCTAGCCGAACAATCGGGAACGTAGGGGTAAACACAGGAGCGAGGCAACCCAGCTTGCAAATCGCTTAAGTCAATGTGGTGCATATTGTGGCGTAATACACGAACAAGGAACAAAGTCGTACAAGTATAATCATATGCAACAGGAAAAGCTTCATAAAGGAAGCCCCCAAGTGAATTGGGTCCTTGAATTTGTGTGTCACAAACAAAGTTTGGACAAGGAAATTTTCTACAAGCAACTTTTTTCCAAAAAAGTATAATGCTTGGTCGAACCAAACACAAGTTAGAAATTAAAGCTTTGAGCATGAAAATGACTTAGCTGGTTAATGTGTTCGGTATTGATGACGCGGTCCGAGCTTGATGCGGGGCAAGGTTCCATCCCCCAAGATGGTCCCGAGGTGGCGGAGCAAAGAGCTCGGCACTCCGAAGTGGTGACATAGCACGGTCAATGCAGGCCGGCAGAGTGATGCCGAAGTCCCCGGCATGGGGTAATGAAGTGTTGACGAAGCCCCCCGTCCAGCCGAGGTGACGCCAAAGGATATAGTCCGGCTGGATCATTTTCCTGTGCCACATAAAATAGTGCAAACCGGAGATAGTAGTAGTAATAATAATAATAATAATAATAAATCGTTGCATAATAATTAATTTATGCAAAGTGAGTAATAAAAGAAATATGGCCTGGCGCCGAAGTCAAGTCGATGCAGGGCGTCGGCGTGATGCGGTAAAGGCGTGGCAAAGCCTGAATTCGCAGGTCGGTCCGAGCTCCGAGTGCGGCATTCGCCGGACTATGTACGAAAACTGACCGAACCACCATGCGACTGTCGTTAATGCAGCCACCATTTGATAGACCTGTGTACATATGAAGGACAAACCAGAGTAATAATTCCTTGGGAAAAATGAACCCAAACAAGCAAAAAATACTGGGATTAATAGCACCTGGTTTATTTGTTGTAGAAATTCGAAGGAAGGTGATTCCTAAAATTGGGACCCGCTCCGCACACCCATTGCCTGATGAGCGATAAAACGACAGCATGGCAATGCTGGTAAAGGTTGACTCGCCGAGGCAAAGCCCTCGGCCCAGCTAACGTGACAGAGCTGGTCGGCTAGTGACGCCGAAGTGTCCGGAGTAGGTTGATGAAGAGATGGTGAAGCCCCCGGTCCAGCCGAGATGTCGAAGCCTCGATGTCAGCCGATGAGTCGAAGTAGGTCGGCATGATGGACACCAGCTTGAAGAAGTAATAGTGCGGCCATGTCGATGCAGGTCGTGACGTGGTCGATGCCGGCTTGATGAAGCGACCGTGCGGCGATGCCGGTATGCCCGCTCCGTGTAATCCGTGGGGCAGCGATGTTGGTGATGATTTATCCTTCGCGATGCCGGGCTCTTGTTCGGCTTGCCGAGATGATGATCCGAAGAAGTTGAGCTCGGCTCAACAAAGTGACGCCGTGTTTAGCGCAGGTCGGCAGCCGTGGAGTAATATTGCCGGACTGGTTTGACACCAGCATGATGTTGAAGATCATGTTCAAAAGATCTTACAGTTAGTGGGATGTGTTCGGGAACAAAACACAATACCCCATACAAAACTTCCTTCAAAAGGATGTCCGAAATCCTGTTCATAAAAAAGATGAACTCGGGTCGGATTCGTTTTCGCGCAGAAAACATATCCGAAAAGTGATGCACTAATCGGAAGGTTCCTGGAGTTTGAACGGTCGGATCGAGCCGAAATTTTGAGAGGTGGTAGATATAGGAATTACGCAGCCGATCAACGGTTGGATCTTCCAAAGGACGTCTGGGCTAGAAGCTGGACACCACGCCCTAAACTCATCCAAATTCCCGTCCAGATTTGACAGGGCTCCGGTATATCGTGGATTGCCAGAGATTCCTCCATCGGAACTCGACGAAATTTTCCAGGGTTGTTGTAGACTCAATTCCGCACAATTACACCAAAGCAATCGTCAAAGAGATACTCGAGGAGGTGGTGGTGGCAGATACGAGTTCGCTGTCCAGAAAAACAGCACGGTCGCTTGAGGGCAATGTTGACGTTGAGCCCCCGAGCTCCATAGATGATTCCTCCGTGATCTTTGATAGAGATCGGAGTTGATGTTTGATGAAGGCCCTCGTCCGGACATGGTGATCCGAACACGGGGCGCAATTTTTTTTCGAACCAAGGTGACCAGTCGAACTGGTGACGAAGACGCCGAAGTCGTAGTTGATCTGCAGGCGAGCCATCGATCCTTTTGTCGATCACACAGCGGAACTCTCAATGAAAACACCAATGTCGGTGTCAAAACCAACGGATCTCGGGTAGGGGGTCCCGAACTGTGCGTCTAGGCCGGATGGTAACAGGAGGCAGGGAACACGATGTTTTACCTAGGTTCGGGCCCTCTTGATGGAGGTAAAACCCTACGTCATGCTCGATTAATATTGATGATATGGGTAGTACAAGAGTAAATCTACCACGAGATCAAGGAGGCTAAACCCTAGAAGCTGGCCTATGGTATGATTGTTGTATATATTATATATCTATCGACTAGCCTGGCCTCGGTTTATATAATGCACCGGAGGCCTAGGATAACAAGAGTCCTAGCCGAATACGCCGGTGGGGAGAAGTCCTTGTCTTGATCGCCAAGTCTTGTGGAATCTTCCTTGTATGCGGTAGCCGTTCGAACTGGCCCATGAGTATACGGCCACGGGGGTCCTCGGCCCAATCTAATAGATCGGGAGACGACATGGTGAGTACCCCCTAGTCCAGGACACCGTCAATACCCATGTTGGCTCCCACATGTTCCACGATGATCTCATCGGATGAACCACGATGTCAAGGATTCAATCAATCCCGTATAAAATTCCCTTTGTCTATCGGTACGATACTTGCCCGAGATTCGATCGTCGGTATCCCGATACCTCGTTCAATCTCGTTACCGGCAAGTCTCTTTACTCATTCCGTAACACATCATCCCGTGATCAACTCCTTGGTCACATTGTGCACATTATGATGATGTCCTACCGAGTGGGCCCAGAGATACCTCTCCGTTACACGGAGTGACAAATCCCAGTCTCGATTCGTGCCAACCCAACAGACACTTTCGGAGATACCCGCAGTGCACCTTTATAGCCACCCAGTTACGTTGTGACGTTTGGTGCACCCAAAGCTGTTGGGGAACGTAGTAATTTCAAAATTTTCCTACGCACACGCAAGATCATGGTGATGCATAGCAACGAGAGGGGAGAGTGTGATCTACGTACCCTCGTAGACCGACAACAAAAGCGTTATGACAACGCGGTTGATGTAGTCGTACGTCTTCATGGCCCGACCGATCAAGCACCCAAACTACGGCACCTCCGAGTTTTAGCACACGTTTAGCTCGATGACGATCCCCGGACTCCGATCCAGCAAAGTGTCGGGGAAGAGTTCCGTCAGCACGATGGTGTGGTGACGATCTTGATGTTCTACTGTCGCAGGGCTTCACCTAAGCACCACTACAATATTATCGAGGACTATGGTGGAAGGGGGCACCGCACACGGCTAAGAGAACGATCTTAGAGATCAACTTATGTGTCTAGGGGTGCCCCCTGCCCCCGTATATAAAGGAGCCAAGGGGGGTGCGGCCGGCCATAGGAGTAGGCGCGCAGGAGGAGTCCTACTCCTACCGGGAGTAGGACTCCCCCCTTTCCCTAGTTGGATTAGGACTTGGGGAAGAAGGAAGAGAGGGAAGAAAGGAAAGGGGGGGCGCCGCCCCCTCCTTGTCCAATTCGGACTTGGGGGGAGGGGCGCGCGGCAGCCCCTAGGCCTCCTCTCCTCTTCCTCCACTAGGCCCATTAAGGCCCATTAGGTTACCGGCGGGTTCCGGTAACCTCCCAGTACTCCGGTAAAATGCCGATTTCACCCGGAACACTTCCGATGTCCAAACATAGGCTTCCAATATAGCAATTTTTATGTCTCGACCATTTCGAGACTCCTCGTCATGTCCGTGATCACATCCGGGACTCCGAACTAACTTCGGTACATCAAAATATATAAACTCATAATGAAACTGTCATCGTAACGTTAAACGTGCGGACCCTACGGGTTCGAGAACAATGTAGACATGACCGAGACATGTCTCCGGTCAATAACCAATAGCGGAACCTGGATGCTCATATTGGCTCCCACATATTCTACGAAGATCTTTTATCGGTCAGACCGCATAACAACATACTTTGTTCCCTTTGTCATCGGTATGTTACTTGCCCGAGATTCGATCGTCAGTATCTCAATACCTAGTTCAATCTCGTTACCGGCAAGTCTCTTTACTCGTTTCGTAATACATCATCTCACAACTAACTCATTAGTTGCAATGCTTGCAAGGCTTATGTGATGTGCATTACCGAGAGGGCCCAGAGATACCTCTCCGACAATCGGAGTGACAAATCCTACTCTCGAAATACGCCAACCCAACATGTACCTTTGGAGACACCTGTAGATCTCCTTTATAATCACCCAGTTACGTTGTGACGTTTGGTAGCACACAAAGTGTTCCTCCGGCAAACGGGAGTTGCATAATCTCATAGTCATAGGAACATGTATAAGTCATGAAGAAAGCAATAGCAACATACTAAATGATCGGGTGCTAAGCTAATGGAATGGGTCATGTCAATCACATCATTCTCCTAATAATGTGATCCTGTTAATCAAATGACAACACATGTCTATGGTTAGGAAACATAACCATCTTTGATTAACGAGCTAGTCAAGTAGAGGCATACTAGTGACGTTTAGTTTGTCTATGTATTCACACAAGTATTATGTTTCCGGATAATACAATTCTAGCATGAACAATAAACATTTATCATGATATAATAAAATAATAACTTTATTATTGCCTCTAGGGCATATTTCCTTCAAAAGCATTCCTACGGTATCCGGGAGTTGCACAATCTCATGGTCTAAGGAAATGATACTTGACATTAGAAAAGCTTTAGCATACGAACTACACGATCTTGTGCTAGGCTTAGGATTGGGTCTTGTCCATCACATCATTCTCCTAATGATGTGATCCCGTCATCAACGACATCCAATGTCCATGGTCAGGAAACCGTAACCATCTATTGATCAACGAGCTAGTCAACTAGAGGCTTACTAGGGACATGGTGTTGTCTATGTATCCACACATGTATCTGAGTTTCCTATCAATACAATTCTAGCATGGATAATAAACGATTATCATGAACAAGGAAATATAATAATAACTAATTTATATTGCCTCAAGAGTGACAAGTATGAAAAAAATTATGAACGGTGGCTTTGCCACAAATACTATGTCAACTACATGATCATGCTAAGCAATATGACAATGATGAATGTGTCATGATAAACTGGATGGTGGAAAGTTGCATGGCAATATATCTCGGAATGGCTATGGAAATGCCATAATAGGTAGGTATGGTGGCTGTTTTGAGGAAGATATAAGGAGCTTTATGTGTGAAAGAGCGTATCATATCACGGGGTTTGGATGCACCGGCGAAGTTTGCACCAACTCTCGATGTGAGAAAGGGCAATGCATGGTACCGTAGAGGCTAGCAATGATGGAAGGGTGAGAGTGTGTATAATCCATGGACTCAACATTAGTCATAAAGAACTCATATACTTATTGCAAAAATCTACAAGCCATCAAAAACCAAAGTATTACGCGCATGCTCCTAGGGGGATAGATTGGTAGGAAAAGACCATCGCTCGTCCCCGACCGCCACTCATAAGGAGGACAATCAAATAACACCTCATGTTTCAAATTTGTTGCATAATGTTTACCATACGTGCATGCTACGGGACTTGCAAACTTTAACTCAAGCACTTCTCAAATTCACAATTACTCTACTAGCATGACTTTGATATTACTACATCCATATCTCAGAACAATTATCAAGCATCCAACTTTTCTTAGTATTCAACACACTCAAAAGAAAGTTTCACAAATCTTGAATACCAAGCATGTTACTATTAAGCAAATTACCATGCTATTAAGACTCTCAAAATAATTTAAGTGAAGCATGAGAGATCAATAGTTTCTTTAAAACAAATCCACCACCGTGCTCTAAAATATCTAAGTGAAGCACATAGAGCAAAATTATAGCGCTCAAAAGATATAAGTGAAGCACATAGAGCAAAACTACTTAGCTCAAAAAGATATAAGTGAAGCACATAGAGTATTCTATCAAATTCTAATTCATGTATGGCTCTCTCAAAAGGTGTGTACAGCAAGGATGATTGTGGCACACTAACAACCAAAGACACAAATAATACAAGACGCTCCAAGCAAAACACATATCATGTTGGTGAATAAAAATATAGCTCCAAGTAAATTACCGATGGAAGTGGACGAAAGAGGGGATGCCTTCTGGGGCATCCCCAAGCTTTGACTTTTTGGTGTCCTTGGATTATCTTGGGGGTGCCATGGGCATCCCAAAGCTTAGGCTCTTGCCACTCCTTATTCCATAATCCATCACAAGAATTCACCCAAAACTTGAAAACTTCACAACACAAAACTCAATAGAAATCTCGTGAGCTCCATTAGAGAAAGAAAACAAAAGACCACTTCAAGGTACTGTAATGAACTCATTATTTATTTATATTGGTGTTAAAACTACTGTATTCCAACTTCCCTATGGATTATAAACTATTTTACTAACCATAGATTCATCAAAATAAGCAAACAACACACGAAAAACAGAATCTGTCAAAAACAGAACAGTCTGTAGTAATCTGTAGCTAGCGCAAGATCTGGAACCCCAAAAATTCTAAAATAAATTTATGGACGTGAGGAATTTATCTATTAATCATCTGCAAAAAGAATTAACTAAATAGCACTTTCCAAATAAAAATGACAGCAGTTCTCGTGAGCGCTAAAGTTTCTGTTTTTTACAGCAAGTTCAACAAGACTTTCCCAAAGTCTTCCCAACGGTTCTACTTGGCACAAACACTAATTAAACACAAAAAACACAACCAAAACAGAGGCTAAATAATTTATTTATTGAATAACAGCAAGGGAAAATATTGGGTTGTCTCCCAACAAGCGCTTTTCTTTAAAGCCTTATAGCTAGGCATTGATAATTTTAATGATGCTCACATGAAAGACAAGAATTGAAGCACAAAAGGAGCATCATAAAGCATGTGACAAACACATATAAGTCTAACATACTTCCTATGCATAGGCATCTTATAGGCAAACAAATTATCAAGGCAAGCAAAAACTAGCATATGCAAGGAAGAGGAAAGAAACAATAGCAATCTCAACATAACGAGAGGTAATTTAGTAACATGAAAATTTCTACAACCATATTTTCCTCTCTCATAGTAACTACATGTAGGATCATAAGCAAATTCAACAATATAGCTATCACATAAAATATCCTCAATATGATCCACATGCATGCAAAGTTGGCACTTTTCCAAAATAGTGGGATTAACATTAACTAAAGTCATGACCTTCCCAAACGCACTTTTATCAAAAACTTCGTAAGATTGAAAATTCTCCAAATATGTGGGATCTAAAGTTGACATTCTTCCAAACCCACTTTCAATATTATTGCAAACATTATAATCAATCTCATATTCTTCATGGGACTTAAATAAATTTTGAAGATCAAAAGAATCACCCCAATCATGATTGTTGCAACAAGTAGAGGACATGGCAAAATTAGCATCCCCAAGCTTAGGGTTTTGCATATTATTAGCACAATTTACATTAATAGAATTTATAATAACATCATTGCAATCATGCTTTTTATTCAAAGATCTATTGTGAATCACTTCATAAAATACTTCATCGCAATTTTCAGATTCACGAATTTCAAGCAAAAATTCATAAAGATAATCTAGTGCACAAAACTCACTAGCAATTGGTTCAACATAACTGGATCTCTTAAAAAGATTAGCAAGCGGATGAGTATCCATAAATCTTAGGTTCTCTGTTTAGTAATAAATAAACAACTAATCCAACCATACGAGCAAACAAGAAACGGGCAAAAGAGGCAAATAGAGAAAGAGAGGAAGGATAGAGAGAGAGGGCGAATAAAATGGCAAGGGTGAAGCGGGGCAGAGGAAAACGAGAGGCAAATGGCAAATAATTTAATGCGAGAGAAGGGATTGTGATGGGTACTTGGTATGTTGACTTTTTGCGTAGACTCCCCGGCAACGGCGCCAGAAATTCTTCTTGCTACCTCTTGAGCTTGCGTTGGATTTCCCCGAAGAGGAAATGATGATGCAGCAGAGTAGCGTAAGTATTTCCCTCAGTTTTTGAGAACCAAGGTATCAATCCAGTAGGAGGCCACGCTCAAGTCCCTCATACCTGCACAAAACGATAGCTACTCGCAACCAACGCGATTAGGGGTTGTCAATCCCTTCACGGTCACTTACGAGAGTGAGATCTGATAGATATAATATTTTTGGTATTTTTGGTATAGAGATGCAAAGTGAAAAGTAAAAGGCAAAGTAAAAAAGCAAAGCAAGATTAAAGTGATGGAGATTGATATGATGAGAATAGACACGGGGGCCATAGGTTTCACTAGTGGCTTCTCTCAAGAGCATAAGTATTCTACGGTGGGTGAACAAATTACTGTTGAGCAATTGATAGAATTGAGCATAGTTATGAGAATATCTAGGCATGATCATCTATATAGGCATCACGTCCGTGACAAGTAGACCGAAACGATTCTGCATCTACTACTATTACTCCACTCATCGACCGCTATCCAGCATGCATCTAGAGTATTAAGTTAAAAACAGAGTAACGCTTTAAGAAAGATGACATGATGTAGAGAGATAAATTCATGCACTATGAAATAAACCCCATCTTGTTATCCTCGATGGCAACGATGCAATACGTGCCTTGATGCCCTTTCTGTCACTCGGAAAGGACACCGCAAGATCGAACCCAAAGCTAAGCACTTCTCCCATGGCAAGAAAAACCAATCTAGTAGGCCAAACCAAACTGATAATTCGAAGAGACTTGCAAAGATAACCAATCATACATAAAAGAATTTAGAGAAGATTCAAATATTATTCATAGATAGACTTGATCATAAACCCACAATTCATCGGTCTCAACAAACACACCGCAAAGAAGAAGAAGATTACATCGAATAGATCTCCACGAGAGAGGGGGAGAACTTTGTATTGAGATCCAAAAAGAGAGAAGAAGCCATCTAGCTAATAACTATGGACCCGAAGGTCTGAGGTAAACTACTCACACTTCATCGGAGAGGCTATGATGATGTAGAAGCCCTCCGTGATGATGGCCCTCTCCGGCGGAGCTCCGGAACAGGCCCCAAGATGGGATCTCGTGGATACAGAAAGTTGCGGCGGTGGAATTAGGTTTTTGGCTCCGTATCTGTTCGTTTGGGGGTACGTAGGTATATATAGGAGGAAGTACGTCGATGGAGCTTCGGTAGGCCCACGAGGGTGGGGGCGCGCCTGGGGGTATAGGGCGCGCCCCCTACCTCATGCCCACCTCGAAGCTTCCTTGGCGTAGGGTCCAAGTCTCCTGGGTCATATTCGGGAAGAAAATCACGTTCCAGAAAGGTTTATTCCGTTTGGACTCTGTTTGATATTCCGTTTCTTCGAAACACTGAAATAGGCAAAAAAACAGTAATTCTGGGTTGGGCCTCCGGTTAATAGGTTAGTCCCAAAAATAATATAAAAGTGGAAAATAATGCCCAATATAGTCCAAAACAGTAGATAATATAGCATGGACCAATCAAAAATTATAGATACGTTGGAGACGTATCACTAGGTCGTTGTCGTGCAGCTCAGCTATGCTGTTGGAATTGATGGACTCACTTTATCTTCCAAGCCTTCCACAATTATCGTATTAGATGGCCTTAAGCCATATTTATTGTAAATAAGTTCTCTTTTGGAGACATCAATGTATTAAGTGTGTGATTTCTACTCTGTTATAAATTCTTCGAGTACTGTGTGTGTTAGCATTACCGATCCAGGGATGGCACTGAAGCACAGAGACTTGACCGTTTGAGGTCGGGTCGCTACAGAATCAAAATAAGACGTAGATGGTAAGCAGTATGATGATCACCGCCCACAACTCTTTGTGTTCTACTCGTGCATATCATCTACGCATAGACCTAGCTCGGATGCCACTGTTGGGAAATGTAGCATGCAATTTCAAAAAAATTCCTATGCTCACGCAAGATCTATCTAGGAGATGCATAGCAATGAGAGGGGGAGAGTGTGTCTACGTACCCTCGTAGACCGAAAGTGGAAGCATTTGACAACGTGGTTGATGTAGTCGAACTTCTTCTCATTCCGACCGATCAAGCACCGAACGTACGACACCTCTGAGTTCTGCACACGTTCAGCTCGATGACGTCCCTCGAACTCTTGATCCAGCAAAGTGTCGAGGAAGTAGATGAGCTCTGTCAGCACGATGGCGTGGTGACGGTGATGGTGAAGTGATCCGCGCAGGGCTTTGCCTAAGCACTATGACAATATGACCGAGGGTGTAATCTATGAAGGGAGGCGCCACACACGGCTAACAAAAATTGATGTGTGTTCTAGGCGCCTCCTCCCCTCATATATATAGGTGGGAGGGAGAGGGAGCAGCCAAGGGGGGTGCCCCAAGTAGGAGGAATCCTACTTGGGGGTCTCCTCCAATTCGGCCCCCCTTCCTTATTAACCGGAGGGGAAAGGAAAGAAAGAGGGGGAGGGAAGGAAGGGGGAGGCCAAATCCTCCTCTTTCCTTCTCCCTTCCCCTCTTTCCATCTCCTCCTATTTCGGCCTATATGGGGGCACACCAGCCCCTTGTGGGCTGGTCTATCCCTCTGTTGGCCCATAAGGCCCATATCTTTGTCGGAGGGTGCCCGGAGCCCCTTTCGGTGACCCGATATGTACCTGATATCCTCCGAAACACTTCCAATGTCCGAATACTATCGTCCTATATATCAATCTTTACCTCTCGACCATTTCGAGACTCCTCGGCATGTCCGTGATATCATTTGGGACTCCGACCAACATTCGGCCACAAAATCACATAACTCATACAATACAAAATCGTCATCAAACATTAAGCGTGCAGACCCTATGGGTTCAAGAACTATGTAGACATGACCGAGACACCTCTCCGGTCAATAACCAACAGTGGAATCTGGATTCTCATATTGGTTCCCACATATTCTACGAAGATCTTTATCGGTCGAACCGTTATGACAACATACGTTATTCCCTTTATCATCGGTATGTTACTTGCCCGAGATTCAATCGTCGGTATCTTCATACCTAGTTCAATCTCGTTATCGGCAAGTCTCTTTACTCGTTCCATAATACAACATCCTGCAACTAACTCATTAGTTACTTTGCTTGCAAGGCTTCTTATGATGTGCATTACCGAGAGGGCCCAGAGACACCTCTCCGATACTCGGAGTGACAAATCCTAATCTCGATCTATGCCAACCCAACAAACACCTTCGGAGATACCTGTAGAGCATCTTTATAATCACCCAATTACATTGTGACGGTTGATAGAACACAAGGCATTCCTCTGGTATCCGGGAGTTGCATAATCTCATAGTCGAAGGAATATATATTTGACATGAAGAAAGCAATAGCAATAAAACTGAATGATCAATATGCTAAGCTAACGGATGGGTCTTGTCCATCACATAATTCTCCTAATGATGTGATCCCGTTCATCAAATGACAACACATGTCTATGTTTAGGAAACTTAACCATCTTTGGTTAACGAGCTAGCCTAGTAGAGGCTTACTAGGGACACGGTGTTTTATCTATGTACCCACACATGTATCAAGTTTCCGGTTAATACAATTCTAACATGAATAATAAACATTTATCATGATATAATAAAATATAAAATAACAACTTTAATATTGCCTCTAGGGCATATTTCCTTCAGTCGGCACTTGTCGCTGTCGTCATTGCCGGCACCTCGCCCGGCTCCGCTCTGGGTGCGACCGCCGCCTCTGCCGGTGTTGCCTCCACTGCTCGGGGCACCGCCACCATGTCCTTGATGCTTCCTCGTCTCCCACTTCTTTGAGAATAGGAGTTGTCGCCGCCGAAGCTCTCGCGGCCGTCGTCAAGGCGGTCCTCGACCATCCGCAACCGGCCCGTGAGCTCCTCGATGGAGAGCTCGCTCAGGTCAAGCAAAGTCTTGATGGAGAGTGCTACCTGAGTGAAGCGAGGTGGCACGACGCGGAGAAAATTCTGCACGACTCTCGCGTCGTCCATGGTGTCACCAAACACGCGGAGCTACGACGCAAGGCTGGAGATCCGCATGGCGAAGTCGTCGATGAGCTCGCCCTCCTTGAAGGTGATGTTCTCGAAGTCTGCCCGCAGCTTCTGCGTGTTCGCCTCGCGCACGCGGTTGCTGCCGAGGCGCTAGGTAAGGATGGCTTCCCACGCCTCCTTGGCGCTTGCCTTCGCCGTGAGCATGTCATGCATCTCCGGCGGCGTGGAACGCATGAGTGTCGCCATGGCTTTCCTGCCCTCCTTTCTCTCGACCAGGTCGTCCTTCATGAGAACCCAGAGGCTCGCTGCATGGAGGTTGCACTCCATGATCAACGCCCACTCGCTGTAGTTCGAGCGTGTGAGCATCGGAAAGGTGATGGGCACGCTACCGCTGATTGCGGTCTCATGCACGATCTCCCTAACCACGACCTCACCGTGATGGCCACGCCTGGACCGGTTGCGCCCTCGCCGCTCCTCCGGAGGCGGCGACTGGGAGCCGTCATGTGATGGCTGTGACTGGGAACCATCTGAGGTGGTGCGCTGCTGCACTCCTTTTACACCAGCCATGGCTATCGAAACGAAGCTCTGATGCCAATTGTTAGCCCAAAAACTACTGGCTAGCTCTCTCTCGTACACTAACAAAGTTAGCAAAGTAAGCTGCAGCTGCACACACTGAGCTAGGAGGGCAAACACACATGTGTAGCAGGAGAAGCTCGCGTACTACTAGTGCGGCTGGTTGCAGTAGTAGTGTACTACTAGAATTTTTGATTGCTACTTGCGCTGATTTACAACGGGAGGAGTAGTGCTCTTATATAGCACTTGCAAACCGACTTTTTTTAAAAACGAGGCAAAAGATTTACCATTTTCATTGATTAAGAAAAAGAGAGTTGTTCGGTTAATTAGAGAAAAACCGGACGAAAACCTAGATTACAAACTCCACATGAGGCACACGCGGACGACCTGGCCACAAACAAGATCACCTCACAACCAAACGACACACCATCAAAAGGTAGCACCGAACAACAAAGCAACGCCAAAGAGTCGACCACAGCGTCGAGGACAAGACAACTCCGATTTTATTGGCCTCGCACCGACCTTAGTCCAGCACAACACCCGGAGAGCACCGTTCGCTGAAAACCGCCCTCATGGAGTCATCGTTGCCGCAATGACCCCGCCGCCCACAGCTCCGACTCCTCTATCACAGCCAGAAACCAGCAAAAGCACACCGATTGGCACACCAGACCACCCAGCACCACACGCCATCATTGTCGTTGCCACACAAGTCACAACGCCAACCTCCCACACCGCCGGTCGAACATCTGCCGACCACGATGTTGTGCACGTCCAGCCTGCCGGAAGTGCAAAAGGGGCCAAGATCTCAGAGACGGCGCCCCCAAGAGGGAAAGCAACGTAGAGACGACGTCGCCGCCCGATCCACCAGAAGGATCCTGACTTTCGCCCGAAGATCTTGACCCGAGAGGAGAGGTTGCATAAAACTCCTCAACGGGGCTCCCAAGAGAGATAGCGACGCCCACGGGCGCCGCCGCCGGCGGCCGGCCAGAAACCAGCCAAAGCTTTCTCCTGGAGAAGCAGAGCCTTCACTCCCACGCAGCCAACCAAAGTCAACTATCACCTCCGCTGACCCGTACACTCCTGCACAACAATCGCGTCAATGCCACACAGGAACCACCCTCGCACTCGATGTCGCTGCTCGGCCGCCAACGAGCAGCACCACCGCATCAGGCCCGCCCCGGCGATCCAAATCGGAGCATCACACCTTGCCGCCACGAAAACGAGCAGCACCGCCGCACCGCAGTCCCTGGCCCGCAGAGGTAGGCCAGCTCGAAGCCAGCAGGCAGGGACAGGAGGGCTGCCACCCCTCCCCATCCAGACCAGATCTGAGCCGAGGCAAGGAGCCCCGCACACCACCGCATGGACGGGCACCAGGCCACCGGATCTGCAATGCAACACGCCTGGAGACGCCGCCGGGTCGCTGTTGCCAGCCGCCGAGCAGGACGAAGAGCGCCCTCCCTCCACCAAAGGACGCGCCCGGCGCGACAGCAGCACCGCGCCCAGGCCCGACCCCCACGCCGCCCGAGCGGCCGCAGCGGTCGCCGTCGCCACGCAGACCGAGGCCGCCGCCTCGGGGCCCAAGTCCGCCTCGCCCTTCGCAACGGCAGGAGATCCCCTTCCCCTTAGAGGAACGGGGCCCGCCGCCACCGCGGCAGGGGCCGGTGACAGCGGCGGCAGAGGAGCAGCCAGGGACCGGCCTGGCGGCGCTAGGATCTGGGGGCCCTCGGGTCGCCTCGCGAGGGAGACGACGCGAGAGAGAGGGGGAGGGAGGGAGTTTTATATAATGTAGTTGGATAAGAAAAATACCTGCAAACCGACTTGAGTCCACGTCAAGTGCCTAAGCGTGACTTTATCCCTGAGTGACTTTATGGCTTGCATAATCAGCTCAGCCATTTTACTAGAGAAAGCTTACTACTACTTAATGCATAGCCACAGGGTGATGCCTCATATGCCATGTAGAATCGGGCGACAGAAAAAATAGGTTCGAATAGGGAAGCGAGATCCTCTGCAGGAGGCGGGTGTTTGGAGAGAAAAAGTGTGGTCCGGTGCATAAAGTTGGAAAAGTTGAAGTAAAGAGTAGAAATACATGTGTAGTGAAAGTCACTTTCTATTCTTTGATGAGGCAAACTAGTAGTAGCTTGCAATGAAAAGAACAAATCAGCATAGATACTTTAAATTATTTTTTGTCATGAGGCATCTATATCCATATGCAACCATTGAATATGGCAAATCATATAGTAGAGTTTGGTTGGCTTTCACTCGTTTCGGCAAAGTTTAATCTTTGTTCATCTTTGGCTTTCTCTCCGCAATGCAATGCACGGTTAGAGCCATGCATGATGATGAAGATGTCTTGTGGCCGAATAAACAAACTGATTTTGCTAGTATTGGAAATAGAGATGGCAAATTATATGTACATTATGAAAGAATTTGGTTGCTTGTGAAATTTATTCCGTTTTCCTTTTCTTTTCACACGACGAAACAGGTACGCGCGACGACTTGGTGGTAGTTTCGCAAAATCTGAATTCAGTATGCTACAATACAATCAGTAGCTCTGAATCTGAAGAAAGTTGGTTCAGGTTTTTCCATGCCATCGGGTTGCATCTGGAGTAAAAAAAATGACCGAGATGGCAAATTATATGTACATTATGAAAGAATTTGGTTGCTTGTGAAATTTATTCCGTTTTCCTTTCCTTTTCACATGACGAAACAGGTACGCGCGACGACTTGGCGGTAGTTTCGCAAAATCTGAATTCAGTATGCTACAATACAATCAGTAGCTCTGAATCTGAAGAAAGTTGGTTCAGGTTTTTCCATGCCATCGGGTTGCATCTGGAGTAAAAAAAATGACCGTGTTCAAACTTGCTCAATTTCACCTGATATTTTAGATGGAGATATAACGACCCAAGTTGTTGTCACAGAGCGTTTTCATCATCACATGGTCATTTTAAGTTGGGGTGAGAGAGGCTCGAACTCTCGACCTCAGGATCACTCACGTCTTAGCTATGAGACCTACGCGCTAGCCAACTGCACCACCACCCCTTTGTTGAATTAAAGGAGAAAAAATGTTTCTTCATAACAATTCTGTTGGTTCAAACTAAGCAAAGATCAACACTTTCCAAATCAGCTGGTTCTTCCATCGTCAATTCTAGAGTTGAAGAGCGAATCAACCTGTGGTTGAGTTGGTTAAGTGGACAGTGGTATTCCCAACCCATCAGGGTTCAAATCCTGGTGCTCGCATTATTTCTGGATTTATTTTAGGATTTCCGGCGATACGTTTTCAGTGGGAGGAGACGTTCCCGTCGACGACGAGGCGCCTACGGTGACTTCGTAAATCTCAAAATGATATGCCGGCTCAGTCTCTCGGAGATGCTCATAGGGGTAGGGTGTGCGTGTGTGCGTTCATAGGGGTGAGTGTATGCGTGTGTATATAAGCGTTTGTGTCTATACTGATGCTCAAAAAAAAATCTAGAGTTGAAGAAATGAAGAAAGGAACTGCACACAGTATGTTGCATCAGAAAGTCCACAACTCATACAATATGCTAACTGAAGATAACCTGAGCATTGGGTCATTCATGCCACCGCATCGATCACAACAGATTCTACCACCAAGAGGAAATAATCCAAGTCGCAACTTAATATCTTAATAACCAATTTGGTACAGTGCTGAGCGACCGCGGCTCGTCTTTGCGCTGATACAGACACAACTAACTGTGCCCTTACTTACGCAGCAGCTATGTCCGGCCAAACCTTCCATAAACAAGAACAGAAATTGGCACTTGTAATCTAGAACCAATGGTGTGGTCACAAAATATAGTAGTAGCCGCCCTAGCCAGCGACTTGGAATCAATCATCAACGGTGGCTGCAGCAGAACCCTTCACGTCGAACGGAGATTATGTTTACTTTTGTAAAAAAAAAAATAGCATAGGATGAGCACATGGATCAGTTGCAAATTCAACCAAGATGGGGAAAACATAACACTAGACATCAAATGAGCTCCAAAAGGAGCAAGAGTTCTAGTGGTTTAGTTTATACTAGTGAGCAACTCTGCATCAACCGGAGGCATCAGAATGTTCACAACTCATACAAAATGCTAACTGAAGATCAACTGAGCATTGAGTCATTGATTCTAAAACTAATTGTGTTGAGCGACTGTGGTTCCTCTTTGCGCTGGCATAGAACTAATTGTGCGCTTACTTACGCATCTGTTATATACGGCGAAATCCTCTGCAAAGAAGTGGCACTTGCACCGCCAATTCTTCTGTAAAGGAGAACATAAATTTGCATTTACAGCATAAACTAGTAGGTAGACCAAGGAGGCACCACTTTTTGGATAAAGGATGGATTTTATCAACTCAAAATAAAGAATTAACGGGATACAAACACAATGAGCACATACCCAATTACGACGGCAAAGAGCAAAGTTATATCTTGAGCAAATAAAATCCATCCTTTGTCGAAAAAAATAATATCTTGAGCAACAACCTGTCTACACAGCGCGTTGCTCCTCTTTATAGGAAACCGAGAATAGCATTTGTCAGTCGATCCATGGAATGGAGAGGGGTAGATAGTTCTAACAGCCAAGGGGTTTAGTTCACTCCATCCTTGACACGGAAGCGGAGCAGAGCATCTGAGTTTTCATATGTACGCTCATCTCTGAGAAAAGAAAATCTTCTTTGAGAATCAATGGCTTGTGCATCAGACTAGAATCAATGGCGTGTGGGGCAACAGAAGTTTGGTTCAATGTTGGAAGTAAAGAGCAATGTAGATGGCAAGTTATATGTGGAAGAATTTGGTTGATTTCCACTCGGTTCAGTGAAACGTACTCTGTTTTCTTGTAGTTATCTGGTGAACCAGCTTCGAGCTACAGCAGTAAATAAAAAATTAAACAAGATGGACCTGGTTCACCTGATAATTCAGGTGGTGATGTGACGACCCAAGTTGTCACTGAGCGTATCATCATGACATGGTCATTTTAAATTGGGGTGAGAGAGGCTCGAACCCTCGACCTCAAGATGGCAACGGGACAAAACCCACCGGCTTTTGCTTGCCCAAACTCATCCCCACGAGAAAATCATAAACCCATCCCCGTCCCCATCAACGTGCGCGGGATTACATTTTTGCCTGTCCCCTAAACCCATCAGGTTTTCAAAACCCACGGGGAACCGTCCCCACGAGCAGTCAAAGAAAACAGCAACATTTGGAAAAAAAACAGGAGCATATTACAGCAGTAGGCGACGGCTGGGGGACCTAGGTTTAGGTTTAGGTTTCGTGTTGTGTGGGAGAGAGAGTCCTAAAGAGTGAGCAACACTGCAGCGACCGAGCGAGGGGTTGGTTTGTACTCCAGGGCCTCGACGCTGTGGGGCTCGGCTGCTCGGGCACTGTAGCTTTGGGCCACTTGAGTCAAGATGGATCGGTGCGTGTTAAATAATGTATTTTGACGGGTTTTGTCGGGTTTCGGGGTCGGGTGGTACTCAAACGGGTTTAAACCCGCGAAACATGCCGGGTTTTATAATGTACCCACGAGAAGCCCCGTGGGGATAGAAAGTCGCCCATCCACGTCCCTAATAGGGTAAAAACCCGCGGGAACGCGGGTTTCAAGGCCCCATTGCCATCTTGACTCAGGATCACTCCTTTGAGACCTACGCGCTACCAACTGCGCCACCACCCCTTTGTTGTATGAGAAACGATACAGCGGCTACTGTTCGTATACAAACCTGTGCGGGTATACAAACGTTGAGCAACTTCCCGAAGTCTATCTATCCTCTTCTAACTTCTTTTACATTAGGTTGTTGGTTGGTTCTTCCAAGCAATCGGTAAATCTAGGATTTTCATCTTTCTTTCTTTCTTTTTTTGCGTTGATAGGCTCTTCTCATCCTAAACCTATAGAATACGTGCTTAAAAAGGCTACAACACCATATAAACAGAAAAATAAGAACGACAAGGACTCTATGGTCTCCTGATCGTTGCTTCACTCGTGGCTATGGATGGGCTCCACAGTGCCTTGCCTCTAGGGCGCGGCCTTGGTGGTGGGAACATGGTGCTCATGGGCGAAGCCCGTGGTTCAGGTGCGAGCTACCTGCCATGGTCATGGGGATGGCGTGGTGTAGTGTTTGGCGACCATGGCGGTGGTGTGGCAGATTTCGACTTGCCGCACCCTGGTCAAAGGCGAGGCATGCTTGCCGGGTGAAAACCTTCAAAGGCTTTGGCCGGGCTAACGGAGGCGGCGTCCATGGACTTCGTCCTCTTCTTGAAGTCTCTATCGTGGTTGCACCTTGTGCTTCATCGTGCTCCAGGTGAAAATCTTGATCCTTTGGATTGGGGCGATGGCAGCGCTCCGGTGTCGTGTTCTTCCAAAAGGCACCGTCTTGGGACTCATGGTTCGTCGACTTTCAACTTCACCTTTTCACGATGGCGATTCAAGGTTGAGGGCTTTATCGACTCCAGAGTGTGCTTAGTATCCATCTACTGTCTACTTGGAGTTGTATGGGGTTGTTGTCATTGACCTTCGCACCTATATATCTTGCCTTTAGTGTGTGTTGTGGTCGTTTGCGTCGAGTTGTAAGTTGGCCGTTGCTTTATACATAAAGCAAGGCGGAAGCCGTTTTCCATAAATAAGTAGCAATTTTCTTGTATCTATGGGTCATTCTCAACAGCGAACTGCTTGCTGGTTAAGCTACTATCCGGAGGAGCTTTGTAACTCGACCATTGTTGGTCGTAGCTTTTCTGGTTGATTTTATGAAATCCCTTTCGGACACAAATGTAACCATTGCAAAATTGTGTCTCCGTATATAGGCTTATGGATAAAAAGTTGGAGCCGTGTGCCCCCTAAAAAGGAGGACGCAAGTCTATATGTAATATGTACCGACCAAATATATTATGCATGTATATATACACATTGCTTGAGCAACAACAAATTGTGCACCAAACTTGAAAACACACAGCAAAAGTAACTAAAAAATGCTGAAAATAACTTTGCACAAAGATACACCATATATTTACCATTAACAACATTTCAAATTCAAATTTAGTCTACACCCTAAGAAATGAACGTAATAAATCGTGTTATATATAAATAGTAGTTACATTAAAACGGACGTTGAGCCAACTAACATTGCCATAGCTGAATTTGGTTATTAATTTTCTCATGGCTCAAATTTGGATTTGAAAGTTTGTAACATGAGATATGCAAGTTCAATGTGTTAAATTGTTTTCACCTTTTTTCTGACAACTTTTAACGTGTGCCCTTTTTTTTCTGAAACGTTAACGTGTGCTTTCCATGTACCGGTTGCAGCACAAACTTGCGTCGTTGTTCAGAGGGATAAGATCGATGCGTGTATGTAGTAACACATTGTTTGCGCGACAACAACTTGTGCACATATCAGTACTTTCGTACTTACTCATCTCTGTATGTTTGTATGCATTGCAAAGATAAGAAACTAATACTGGAATTTGTCTCTCGATTCATAGAACAGGGAAGCAATCCTCCGAGGGGAAGTTAGTTGTAACAACCATCCTTGATACGGCAGCGGAGTAGAGCATCCCTGTTTCAAGACAAGATTCTTTGGGAATGAAGCTCTGCTCATCTCTTGAGAAAGATGCTTCTTCAGGATCAATCAATGGCATGTGCAGCAGCACAAGCTCGTCGACCGAAACCCTTCTCCACTGCACTCCTATAAAGAGGGGCGCCGTGCAGCCCAACGATCCTCGTCAGAGGCAAGAGAGGAAGAAGCACAAGTCCAGAAGCAATGGGGGGAAGAAGAAGGAGAGAGTGATGGCCGCCGCCCTCTGTGTGCTCGCCATCCTGCTGTCGGCCCAGTAGCCGCCGGTCGGGGTTGCCGACCCCGCCACGTCGCCGTTCTGCCAGTGCTACGTGTGCTGCTACCAGGGCTGCAAGGTCAACAACTGCAGTGATTGCTGCGCCGACTGCTACTTCCCTGGCGACCCCGACTTCGAGAACGCCTGCCGGATGTCCAGCGGGAAGCAGGCCTCGGTCTGCGGCACGGAGGCCACCGGCGAAGGTGAGTAATAATACATGGACGCCCACCATATTGGTTAATTGATTACTCTCCCGTTCTCCGTTTGTCTCTGAATTGATCGTTTCTCTTGTCTGCATTTTTGATAGATACTATTTGTATTACTGCTGAAGATGTTGCAGCCAACTACTGGAGCCGCCGCCACATCAAGGCCAAGGCCAAGGCCAAGCACGGCTAGACTCCTACTACTACTGGGTGCTGCACCGAAGCCATGGTGTGACTGACGATGTTCAGAGGTTATGTCATGTGATGTCCGATTATGACAGACAGTTGATTATGACAGACGATGTTCGGAGAACTTAGTCTATAATAAAGTCTCCTGTGATTTGGAATAAAATAGTTCGTCAATAAATCAATATTTTGTGGTAGTAATTTATATAGTTTATATATTGATGACAAGCTGAAACTAAAGAGCAAGAACAATGAGATGGCAAGGTTAAATATTGAAAAGGACAAGTTTGCAGTTAAATTGCACAAATTGGGTTCCTTGACTTACCAAAGCATAAGCATCTGGTCAATCTTTGACTTGCAAAAGTAACTTAAAGATAGTGGATGTTGCTCTCTATCATGAATAAAACTTCCCAAACTAACACCTTTTCTAGTCTAACAGACTAGCCAACAGTTTATATATACAAAGTAAGGTGATCGAAGAACAGCAACCGTGCAACTGTGTGTAAATCAAGTTGGGTTCTTTGTGAGAAATTTTAACTATAACGCAGGTGAATGCATATCCAATAAGAAAAGAAAAGAGAGTGTGCACATGCGTTTGCACTTTACACTGGTACATATAGCTTCATGTTAGTAAGTCAGATCAGGTTCGCCAATTAGGTTCGGGAATGAAAAGTCGCAGCCTGTAATTATCTGTACTTTACACTGGTACATATTGTACAAGCGAATTGCTCTCTGTAACATGTAATTATCTGTTCCATGGCTTGGTTGTCACCACGAATTCAGATTTCTTTTCTTAGGAAATAATTACTACTCTAAATCATATAACGTTTGGTCACCCTATGAGACAATCGCTACTCCAAATCATGCATAAATAGTCACGGCCTGTTGTTTTAGTTGCTCAAAAAACTTGCTACAGCAAGAAATTTTGTTCATCCAGGCTGTGCTGCCAGTTTACCATTTTATCAATTGATGTTAGGTACCCCTTTTCATCACGAGTATAGGCCATGGTAGCCTGCTTTTCAAG
The DNA here is from genome assembly GCF_003073215.2 of Triticum urartu. Classification (NCBI taxonomy): domain Eukaryota; kingdom Viridiplantae; phylum Streptophyta; class Magnoliopsida; order Poales; family Poaceae; genus Triticum; species Triticum urartu. Next base: position 56,929,247 of record NC_053027.1, read on the forward strand.
ATATTTAAGTTCCGATGCTACAAAATTCACATTCACGAGATGGGGTGTGGACAACTTCCAATCCTTATCCCTTTAGTTTTATGCTACTCCAATTGTATCTAGCACAATTTGATACATCACACGGTCTAGTGTGCATTGAAACAGTAGTTACAGAGTTTGGCCTCTCTGTCTTGTTTCTGTGTATACTTCTGATTCAGACCTGCAACTAGCGTGTTCGTGTGATTCCGATGAATTTGGTACATTCAAACTTCCATTAGGATTTCTATGATTTTGGTATTATTCCCAGTTTAAGGTAGTGAAGCCTCACGTAACTCTGAGTGTTATATGTTCTTGTGTGTTGGCAGCCTTTACCTTTTTGTTGGTATGCATCTAGCAACTGAAAAAAATATGTTTTTTTCAGGTGTCTATTCAAGTGGATATGAATGTTTCATCCGCTGGAGAGATTGTTGGACAGATGAAATTGCTGGGAAATCTTTGGCCACCAGCAGGTTAAGCTGCTTGAAGACCAGGTTCAAAACATGTACGATGGCAGTCTTGCGCCTCTGAGTCTCTTTGCACCCTGATGTAATTAGTCCGGTAGTATTCAGTTCTGTAGTGATTATTTCCGAATTTTTCCTGCTGCTGGTTATCGAGTTTAATTGACATTCAGTGTTCTCCAAAGGAACTTTATTTGTACTACTAGTCGGGATGATTTTTATTACGTTAGACATATCCCGGAACCATCGCTTACTCTTCTACATTGAATGTATTTATTACGTATGTGGCTTTGCTATTGCTAGGCCATGTCGTTGATTATATGATTTTACGGCCATCAGCCTAGTTCTTACATTGGCTCTCAAATTCTGTACATCAATGCCTCTCACGGTTTGTTTTTAGATTGGTTCCATAATCTGTACGTTGGCCGTTTCTGAAATTTCTTAAGCTGGTGCTTGCGGAAACAGTCTGTGTACCGAATAAATTAGTGGACCATTTCTTACAGTGAGCAAAATTGCCGTGTACAGAACAATTAGTGGACTAGGTCGAGAATGACCATTAATAGATCTAGCAAAAATACCTGCGATAAAGGAATGCAGCCTTATGTTCTGGAAAAATAGAATGCAGCATTATCCTATAAAAAAAACAGGAACACAACCCCATTGGTTGCCGTAAAATTACAGTACCATCTTTTCATCTTTTATAGTTCGATTTAGTTGCGCCATAATGGCTTTGATGACCAGGCCGTAGCTTACATGCATGCATTCTGTAAGATTACCTTGCCCCCTTCTGTACGTGAGAGACCGGTTTCTTTCCTCCCACCTTAATCTTACCTCAAGTGTTTCCTCACCCAGGGATGTATTTTTCCTATATAGGACAAATTTTATCTACAAGCAGTGGTAGTTACCTCCTAATCATCCATCGTCGATGTGCAACAGGACAGATCGGGTTTGCGGGCGCGCATGAATCTGTTATTCGCATGCAACCTAGTTTTTTAATTAAATAATCCGGCCGATTTACCAGCTAGTTTAAACAACCCATTTGATTGTCGTTGCATGCATGCCTGTTGCATGCGCTAGTCCGTTCGATCCATAGTAGTATCATTTTTTTATAGAATCTATAGAGTAGTATGTTGACACGTTAACTGGATTAACACGTCTTGGAATTATGTGTATGTCTACTAGCTTAGAGTGCTGTTGGCCGGCCATGGTACCGAAATATGCATGTTTAACAGAGAATTTTCAAGTTATTAGTTAAAGGGATTAATGAAGAGATGAGTATATTCATCTAATCTCAGGAGTATATGAATCTAAAAAGGAGTATATCACAAAAAAGGAAGTTGAAAAGGGAGTATTTTTCATACTATCATACTCCTTAGTTTCATATAGTATGAGTATATCACATCACGCAAAAAATGTATGCAGTATATCACTGAACATTTTTTTCTAGAAAGATAGTATCGAGTATATATGAACTAAGGTAGTATGGAGTTCATATAGTATGTAGTATATCACTGAACAATTTTTCTAGAAAGGTAGTATATGACCGAAATGGAGTATGAAGTATCTTTTTTTAATAGTGCGAAGTATATTTCTAGAAAGGTAGTATGGAGTATATAAACAAGAATGGTACTCCCTCCTTCCATCTATATAGGGCCTAATGCGTTTTCCAAGGTTAACTTTGACCAAATGTTAGAGCAATAATATATGACATGCAACTTACACAAAGCATACCATCAAATTCGTATGTGAAAGTAGATTTCAATGATGTATTTTTCACATTATGCATGTCATGTACTATTAATCTTGTCAATAGTCAAAGACGGTCTTGAAAAAAGCATTAGGCCCTATATAGATGGAAGGAGGGAGTATGGAGTATGTCGACAAAAACAAGAGAGTTTTTCTTTTAATTAAGTTGCAAAAATATAAAACTATAGGATTAACATACTCCCTCCATCTCAAAAAAATGTTTCAATCTTAGTACAACTTTGTACTAGAGTTAATACAAAGTTGAGACACTTATTTTGGGACGGAAGGAGTAGTATATTTTATCATTCATGTGTACACATCATGTATATGTATATATACCTCAACTTGAAGTATGTTGTATGTAAACCGTCCTAAAAGAATACTCCGAACACCATTCTAGTGACCATAAGGTATTGTCATCATAGGCTACAATCAGTACATTTTACTAACATGAACGATAGTGGAGTCCAATGATCGATTGTATCTATACAATCCTGGCCGCCGGCCTGCTGATATACACAAGGCAAAAAGAACTAGTTCTACTAAGGACAAGCCATGGAGATTTAGAACGTGCAAAACATCTAGCTAGATACTCATGATACGTATGCATGTCTTGTAGCCATTGTTGCCGCTGGATTATGGGGTAGCAGATCAGGTATGTATCTGGTGTTGATGAAGGCGGCGTATATTTCAGTGATCTCTGACACCTTGCGCACTCGACGGCTGCGACGGATTACGCAGCTTGGTTCCTTAGGAGTGAGTCCATGCAGCTAGCGTTGTGCTGCAAACGCGGAGCCAATACCGGATTTGAGGGACGTCGTCGGCGTCAGCCACGCTGGCAGGCCGGATGGCGGGGTGCATATCGGATAGCTGAAAAATCCACCAGCCAATAAAATACGTAAGTGGCTCGCTAGTAATTCCGGAACATTAATGGAGATAAAAGGAGACAATCTAGCATGAAGATTATACATGAAACGACGGAAATCACAAACAAAGAAAGAATCTCACGGGATGCATGGATGGAAATTGCAGGGCCATACGGAATACCTTATTTGTTGTTGATAATTGCCCCAGATCCCATTATTTCGGTGCAGATGTGATTTGGAGAGAGAGAGATCTTTGGATGGCATCGATCCAGGAAAGGCTGCGCCATAAAAATCGGGACATCCGGCCAACAACCAATCGGGTTCAAGATTAATTACGTTTTACTGTGCCCGATCCGTTTAGGAATGCACGAATCTCAAAGAATCTAACGGCAATAGAGATGTAGGTAACTACCACCTAGTGGTAGGATGTATTTTTCCTGTGTGTGTGTGTGTGTGTGTGTGTGTGTGTGTGTGTGTGTGTGTGTGTGTGTGTGTGTGTGTAAGACGCACGCACATATGCATTGCTTGAGTATGTATGCATACTCTCTGTATATGTATGTATGCATTACAAAATTAAGAAAGTGATAACAGAGCATCTGAGTTTCCATATGGAACAGGGAGGGGTGGTTGTGGTTGTAACAGCAAAGTGTTTTAGCTCACTCCAGCCTTGATCCGGCAAGAGCATCTGAGCTTCCATATATATGATCATATCTTCAAAAGGAAAAGCTTCTTCCTGAATCAAGCTACCTCATATCCGGAGAGAAAATCTTCTCCGAGAAAGAATGTCATGTGCATCAGGAGAAGCTTCTTGCAGAGTCATGCCGTGTGCAGCAGAAGAAGCTTCTTCGTCGGTATAAAGAGAGGGGCAGCCCATCGACTGTCACAACTCACAAGCAAGAGGAAGAACTAGAACCAATGGAGAGGAAGAACAGGAGAGTGAAGGCTGCGGCCGTCTGCGTGCTCCTCGCCGTCCTGCTGTCGGCGCAGCAGCTGCTGGTGGCCGCCGCGCCGGCGTTCTGCAAATGCTACGTCAGCTGCTACTCCGACTACAGGCTGAGGCACCCCCCCCCCCCCCCCCGGGGTTCTGCGCTGCGTCGTGGTGTGCGCCCTGGCCGGCCAGATGGGTGGCGGCTGCCCGGGTGTCTGCGGGGAGGCCTCGGACAATGTCTTGTATGGTGGAATAAACAAATAAATTGATATGGAAAATCATACTTCCTCCTTTCCAGTTTATAGGGCTTATCTCAAATTTTTAGTTTTTCCATTTTATAAGGCTCAATTTGGTTGTTTTCCATCACATGTTCAGATTTCAAGGTGCATTAAATCATTGCATGCAAGTATTAAGAAAAAGATGACCAATGCATGCATGCATTGCAATTAATGCATTCATAAACATAATGTTTTGAGAAAAACAAGAGCATTAATTGGGTGCTTTTACAAACTACAAAAAATATTCCATCACTCATCATCTACCTTGGTTGATGAGATTTTTGAATTGAGCTTTATAAACCGGAAAGGAGGGATTATATGAGAATTTGGTTGGGTTGTCACTCGATCGGTTTAGTGGAATGTTACTATGTTCTTTCTGAAATGTTGTAGTACTACACTGAAGAGAGCTTAGTTTGAGATGTTGTCATACTCCCTCCGGTCCTTTTTACTTTGCATATAAGAATTGTCTGAAGTCAAACTTCATAAAGTTTGACCATATTTATATGAAAATATATTAACATCTACAATGCTAAATTTATACAACATGAAAACTAAAGTTATGACGTATCTAATATTGTTGATCTCACATTCTAAATATTGAAAAAAAATTCTATAAACTTGGTCAAAGTTTACGAGGCTTGACTTCAGACAAATCTTATATGCAAACTAAAAAGGACCGAAGGGAGTATGTGAGAGTTGTCACAGGTTTGTGAAACCAGCAAAAAAGAAAAAAATGACCAGGTTCAGGTTTGCTCAATTTCACCTGATGATTCAGGTGTAGATGTGTGACGACCCAAGTTGTCACAGAGCGTTTTCATCATCACATGGTCATTTTAAGTTGGGGTGAGAGAGGCTCGAACTCTCGACCTCAGGATCACTCACGTCTTAGCTATGAGACCTACGCGCTAGCCAACTGCGCCACCACCCCTTTGTTGTTTTCTCAGCCAAACATCCTTCTATGTTAATATCTTTGTTCAGACAAAGCGAAGGACGATTAACCAGGCGACACAGGTCTGTGCATACGCTGCCCAAATCGGCTGGTTCTTCCATCGTTAAATCCAGAGTTGAAGAAATGGAGAAAGGAACTGCAGAAATGCCATCTTAAAAGGCCAGAGCTATCAAAATATCGGACCTTTTTTGACACTGTCATAGTGTAAAAAAAAACTCTTGTATTTTGATAGAGGGAGTACTCGTGTAAAATTAGCACATTATAGTCACGAATCAGATGTAAAATCGACATGGCATTGAAATGTCCACAGCTCATACAATGTGCTAACTCAAGATAACCTGAGCATTGGGTCACTCATGCCACCGCATCGATCACAGCAGATCCTACCACCAAGCGGAAATAATCCAAGTCGCGACTTAATATCTTAATAATCAATTCGGTACAGCGCTGAGCGACTGCGGCTCGTCTTTGCGCTGATACAGATAGAACTAACTGTGCGCTTACGTGCGCAGCAGCTATGTCCGGGCCAAATCTTCCGTAAACAAGAACAGAAATTGGCACTAGTAAACTAGTAGGTAGATCAGGTAGGCACCATAACTACAGGTTTCCATACAGAACCAATGGTGTGCTTACAAAATATCATCAACGGGCGACTGCAGCAGAACCCTTCACGTCGAACGGAGATCCCAACGGCGCGATCAGGCCCAGGCTCTGCATGATCTTGATCTGGCGCGCGCTACGCTGCTCCGATCCCCCCGCGCCCCTGCTCTGGTGGAGTTTGGTCAAATCAGTGTCCGAAATTCATTCAGACAATCGATTCAGAAGAATGGAGTGTCTACTTACAGGAGAAGAGTTGGGGTCCTTGGTCTCCGGCTTTGCCGCCTTGCCCTTTCTAGGTTTCTTCTTCGCAGCACGGCTTGAGTCAGCCTCCAGCCCACTAGCGGCCCGCTTGGTGCTTAGTCCACCCTCTGTCTCAGTAGTAGTAGCAGCAGTCGCCTTTGCCTCGGTAGCTTCACAGATTCCAAAGATCACTTCATCCACATATGCCATTTCAGCAGCAAGCTGCTTGTCTATGACGTCCCCCAGCAGTATATCCCTGACCATAGCTTTTATCTTCCGGTGGGTTCCTTCGACCGTCAAACCAGTTTTGTGCTGGCTTCGATTCACGGATGTCATGTCTCCTGCTTCAGCTGCATTTTCACTTGCGCTTGAAACATGGAGCTGTGATGTGCTGTCCTCCGCCGCATCTGAATATTCCTTCAGATTGGTACGGCCCGACCGCTTTGAGGATCCTTCCTTTTTGGCCACCGATGTTCCTGATGATGCCTTCTTACCACTCTTTTTATCTCGCACAGCAGAAGCTTGCTTGGGTGTCTTATCTCTTAAACCTTCAGCAGAATCTATACTCAAAGCTTTGTCAAGAGCACTTGCTTGCCTCACACCTTTCTGCTTTTTTCCTTTCTGAGCAGCACCTCCACCTTTTGCATTGCTCCGAACTTCTTGGTCCTGCTCTAAGGCTTCTTGCTTTCTGACTTTCTTAGTAGACGTCTTGGCTGTGGCCAATATGGTCAGACCATATGAAAAATAGAGAATTAGATGCGTAGCAATTAAAAATATATATGTGTGTACCATTGATAGCAAGGCGATTTGAAACTTGACAGGGAAATAAAACCGCACAGGTGATAATTTAGCAATACTGTCACTGATACTGCTCCTAGAACATGTTACCTAATCACACCATTGTGAAAAGATTCACAAACGGTAACATATCACTGTTAACATAAATCACTAATGAAAAAGGGATAACATGAATGGTCAAACCACAAGGACCACCATGATCAATGCACATAACGTGTTTTTCTGCATATATTCTCCAGCCAAGAAAAAACAGAAATTCACCTTTTATGTTGACAGCTTCCTCCTCGTCATCACTGGCCGACTTAAAATGAGAGAGCTCCTGCATTTGTAAGATTAAACATGGATCTCAACAACCTCCACCAAACTGTGATTCATAATATGTTCAAAGCGAAGGCGAGATTGCCCTACCTTCTGAAGCACCTCATGGAATGCTTCCATGGCTGTCTTATTTTCTTTCTTCAGAAACTGCATACAATGAGCTCATATGAGAAATATTTAAAATTCAAAATGGTCAGGGTTGGATATCATTCATGCGTGAGAAGACAAAAACAACTAATTTTCTTGGAAGTTAAATAACAAAAAGCAGTTTATAGTTTATACACCAGAATCATTTACCATAAAATTACTACAACTCTACAAGCAGCACATAAGTAGTGACGCTGGGTGAGGATTCGATTGATATGACCGGTTTAGGTAGAAAAAAACAAATAGGGCAATTATTAACTAGAAAAATATTCATTCAATCAGCTATTAGTTTATTAGTTATGCAACAATGATAAAATAAAATACATGCTTTACCTGTACAATCCTAAAACATATATGTGTGAGTCGTGCTATTGGTACATTCTGTTAGTTAGAACAAAGCATATTACAATTACAGAACAATTGTTAGAATTTCATTATCAACATATGCAATATTATATAATTTATCAAGTGTGTGTGAATATATGTCCGTCAGTTCAGCCTTTTGGTTATATCAGCTTCCTGCAGTTAAAAACCTAGGGAAACCAAAATTGCAATAATGATTGAAGTTGTTGGTTATTTTCGTGTTTCAGCTGATTTAAGCTTCTTTAATACAGTTCAGTCAGTTACCACTACTCCATATTAGCATCCTCATGAGCTGTAGGATAGAAGATGTGCATACCATTTCGAATTCCATGTTAGACTTCCAAGGGTCAACATACAAGCTGAAAATAAAATAGTGAAGACAATTACCTTTATTGTAAAGATTATCAGTTGATCGCCACTAGAAAGAAAAGAAAGGCTTCACATGTTATTAGGACCCTTACTCTAGGCATGTGCCATACAGTCGAACCAGAGCGTCATGGCTGGTCTTCTTCTTGGCCTTGCTACTGGCACATGCTTCATCAATGACCTTGAATTCAGAAACAGAAGTGGTCTAAATATGTGCATGGGAAGCTAGGATGAAGAACATAACAGTTGGGGAAAGTCTGAAATGTTTTGTCTTTGCAACATACAAGTACAAAGGTTGTGGCATTGGCATTTGAGACTTGACCAAACTATCTTACTCATACATGATCTATATAATTGATCTACTACAGATGCAACCATCTGCCAGCGTTCAATTTAAGCTGATGTGCAATGCAACAAGCATATTCACTGGCATCTAGAATTATTTTAGAACCATACTGGCATTGAGTGCAGCAAAAAAATGGTTCAACATGTTGGGGTAATCTAAATTGCTGATCCGTAGCAAAGCAAAGGTATTTAGCTAATTGAAGTATGAAGTGCTCAGAAGGTGTATGCATCATACCTGGGCTGGCCACCATGAGGAGCCATCATGCTTAACCCATGTTATATCTCCTAAACGGAAATTCTGCCTTGGGTTATTTTCTGAGGGTTCAGGACTTGATGTGCATGCAGCCATACGACCATAACTTTTCTCTGCACTTTTCCTCACCATAATGACCAATTCAGACCTGCAACAGCATTAAACAAGAAATATTAGTATTGATATTGCCCACTCTTACTGCTTGTTAGCTTGACAGAAAGCTATTCGACCAAAAGATCAACTTAAATTCACTGTTATAAAAAGCAGTCGTGTAGCCTGACTAAGTGTTTGGCTCCAGCAACTGCCCACCTGGCACCTAACACCTGAAAACATCTTACTCAAACAAGGCTACAGCTCATTCCGTGGTATGGTTGAATATACGATATACCAACATCAGTTTTGACGATGCTATAGCCACCAAAATATAGAGAGCAAGTGGCCTTAATTTTTTACCAGAATGTTGGTGTAGGTTTTGAATATGTGGCCAGATGGCGGTGTTATGAAGACTAGTAAGATGCTGGGCAAGGAATGGAGGTATTATGAAAGACTGGTACGATACAGAGACGTTTCAAATCAGTTCTCTCAGACGACAATGTAAAACAAAACTGCATCTGAATCGGTTATCTCAGAAATATGTTGCATCGCCAACGCAAACAGCACTAAAACGGTGTAGTATGATGCACACCATCACTGCCGTGTGACATGTGCAATTATGCAATTAGCGAACCAGAGCATCAGACTGGATCTGGAGATCTCAAATGGGATGTGGCCTTACTCTCAGTCTCTCACCGAAGCTTAAGCAGTTATTCAGTATCATTATATCCCTAAAAAGCACTTGCTCAGTGAATTAAAGGGGGGTGCAGGAACAAAACTCGTCAAATAAATCAGGTGCAGACTTTTGCACTCTGAAGTTCGCTGGATTTGAGTATATGCCCTCGTCCAGCAGTCTCTTGATAAAATGCATGGAAGCTGAATGTGCTTCTCATGATTTGCCCTGAGGGATGTGTTTTCAACGAAAAATCAACAAGATGCCGCACATTTATTTGCAATTTGACACAAATGACGCATGTACAGGTGGCCCCAGGCCCCCACATGTCAGACAAAGGCGTGTCGCTTTGTCAAATTCCTCGTTCTTCACATAACAAAATCAATTAACCCCTTCACTCAAAAAAAAATCAATTAATCCTTTTTACCCGGCCAAGGAAAAGGCAACTTTGGCCCTTCTTTCCGTTGCTCCAGCACACAGCATAGATAGATAGACAGGAGGCGGCGAGCTTTCGCTGTTTGCACTTGCACGTGCACGGCGCGCCCTGGGGTAATGGCTCGACCGATGCCAGCAAAAATCGATTAGTCGCACATAATGTGGTCCGTCGCGCCTCTCCCCTCCCAAATCCCCCCTCGAAAGCAGCCCTATCTCGTCTCGCGAACAAAACCTAGGGTTCGCTCGTACGACGCAAAATCGGGGGCCAAAACCTACGATCTGGCAAGCGGATGCGACGAGCGGCGAGACGGTGCGGGGATGACCTCGCTGGCAGCCGCCGCCCTGGGTCTCAGCCGGTCGCCGGGCTGGATGGGGGCGTGCTGCTCCTGCAGCGAAAAGAGGGGGAGCGGGTGGGCGCGGCGAGCAGGGAGGGGGCGGGAGAAGAATGCAGAGGGGGCGGGGCGAAGGGAAGCACCTCGCTGCAGGATGCCGCGCGGTCGCCGGCCGGAGTGGTGGAGCAGGCTGCCCCGCTCCCTGGCGACGGCGAGGCTGAGCTGGGTGGAGAGGTCGAGGGTTCGAGTGTGAATGGAGAGGCGAGCTGGGGGAGCTCGGGTTTGATTATTGCCTTGGGGGGCAAATGGGTCTTTTTGGTTTCATTCACACTCTCGAGTCTCGAGTGTGGGGCCGGCGGGCAGGCTGGCATGGCAAGGCAGCTAAATTATTTCTTCTCGACGACTAACCCTCTCACGGCATCTACAGCGGGTTTTGTCAAACCCGGCCCCGGTCGTGGACACAACCACACATCTCAAATTCAAACAACCCTCAAAACAAAATTCTCAAATTCAAACTCACAAATTAATGCAAATCCATGCATGTGCATCATACACGTGAAATGTCGTATCATTGTAGCTCCATGAAATAATTTTCCAACGAGTTTGGAACACTCCGAATGCCCTCTTCACATCCTTCCTAACTGCCTCTTGCATTTTTTGTAAAGTAACTTTGTTTGTTGCCTTGAGTTCGGATATGGTTTTCACAAATGCCACCCTCTGAGGATACATGCAATCGATAAGACGGTACCCCCATGTTTGTAGTCGCGGCGTTGATAGTGTAGTTGCATGGCGGCGATTCTCCCTTACAATGTCTCCTGGACACAGAGATCGCTGAAGCACATTGATATCGTTGTGAGAACGTGACATTTCAAAGATCCAGTCCTCGGATGAGGATGATTTTATTGCTTGGCACTATGAGAAGAGTGGTTTGTTCACAGTAAAAAGTGCATATAATCCGGCACTTAGTCTCAAGGAGGGGAAGGAGGAGCAAGTGCAATCTAGTGGAGACACGAATGGGGATAGGAAACTTTGGAATGTCATTTGGAAAGCCAATGTCCCCCAAAAGATCAGAACTTTTGTGTGGCGGGCGGCTTCTAATAACCTAGTGGCACAGGTTAATAGAGTTAAGCACCATCAGGCTACTTCAGAATTATGCTCTATTTGTGGTATGGAGGATGAAAGTATGTTTCATGCTTTGGTGACATATCCTAAGGTGAGTGCTCTGCACATAGAGTTGAGGGGAGTGTGGAATATTCCCAGAGAAGAAGTGTTTAAGTGCTCAGGACCCGATTGGATGCTTATCTTGTTGGACCAATTAACCACTACTGTTCGTGAGCTTGTTCATATTCTGGAGAGCTTGGCACTTACATAATGATCTTATTTTTGCCAAAGGGAAAGAATTTGTTTCAAACTCGGCTAATTTTGTGGATAATCATTGGGCGACATTTTTCATCTTGCCATCATGCAAAAACCGCCACATGAGTCAAAGGTAAGGGAGCGGAGGTGGGGTTGCAGTCTCGTACTTATCCACCGAGTATCTGTGAGGTATCCCCCCCCCCCCCCCCCCCCCCCCCCCCCCGCCGCCGCCGCCTTTTGATTATATTAAGATCAATGTGGGAGATCATTTGTGTTGCGAGTGTGGGAGATATTGCCAGGAATTTGGTCGGTAAAGTTGTCGTTTCCTCTTGGGATTATATTGGTTCGTCTACCAGTGTTGATGAAGTGGAACTCAGGGCATGTCTAGCGGGACTATATATCGATATCACTCTCCATAAGCCTGTTGTTTTGGAAACAGACTGCCCTTTTGTGTTTTCTTTTCTTCCACATGATAACCTTGATAGATCAGCTCTGGTGGATCTCAAGAAGGAAGCCTTAGCCCTTACCAAGCTTCTTCCAAATGTTAAGTTGGTGAAGATCAAAAGACATGCAAATGAGGTGGCTCATCAGATAACTAAGTTTAGTTTTGATAATAGGTCGGGTGGCCTTCTATGTAATAGTTTTCCGCCCTGCGTGGCGAATGTTGTAATGAACGATTGTACTCGATCTTTTAATTAATTAATACATGGGTTTTTCAAAAAAAAACATGTCAAATCCATAAGTCATGTGATGCCATTGCTTCCAATGTGATGATGGTGGCCTCTTTGGTGTGATCTTGGTACGTCCCGCTCAAACCTTTAGGGCGGTTCTTCCATTGCCAATTACATGCAATTTGAACCGAGCATACCTGAAAACCTCTTGCCTTTCGAATAGCCAACAACTTTCCTATATCCTACACATTTAGTTCTCTCGTATACTCTACTACAAACACATGCACCACGGTGCGAGCAAACTTGACCGTGGTCTTTAGGCATCTACCCTTCCCCATCCAAACCATCTTACCAACGGCATCAGCGGCGGTACCGAATGGAAGCATCGTCCGAGCAACCGTGCATTTCTGCTTAGTAGAGAATGATAGTTGTCTGCAACAATCCCTGGTGAGCTTGAAGTAGGGATCAAGTGCCTCCACTCCCTCCCTTTGATTGAACCCTTAAAGTTGAGAATGCGCTCCACCTCCCAGTCCATTTTCTGTTGGATGCTCATGATCATGATATCTCGGCTTTCTCGTCATTTTGAATCATTTCATCAAGCTATACCTGTCCATACTCCTCGTCCGATGAACCGCCTGAATCCATCGTTTTGCATGGGAGTAGGTGAGATCTGATTCAAAATACAACTTTCAACTCTAGTGATTACTAGAATTGAATACTTAAATTCTCCCCTTTGAGGTGGTCCCCGATGCGGAGTCTAGATAGGAGGAAGATGGTACATCCATAAGGAATGGTGGTGAGGGAAGAAGTGCATAACGACGACACATAAGGGATGAAGAAAAAATTAGTGCTTGTGTTGATGATTTTGTTAACAATGAAATTTTGAATACTCTAGTTATCAAGGTTAATCTTGAAGATGCCATTTGTTGGACTCACACTCCTAATTCAGAATGTACAAGAAAAAGTGCATACATAACTTTTGTGTAGGTGATCCAAGATAGGTCTTTGTGAAGACAAGCTCTTACTTCAGATTAAGAAAGTGTTATCCTCAATCATGTTGCGAAAAACAAAACCATGGCCCCTAGGGTCAAAACTTTTGCTTGGAGGCTTATTAGGAGAGTTGTTGCAACATGATTAAGATCTTCTAGGTATTCTAATCATACCAACAGAGAATGTTGTAGATCTAGTTAAATAGAATCTGATATGAACCTTTTCTTTCAATGCAATTTCTCTAGATCAATCTGGTTTAAATTTGACCTCAAAACTGATATGCTGAACTCCAACTCATATTTTGTTGATATCATTCAAATGACCATGTCTTCTCAGCAATATGAGTTAAAACTAGATATTGTTTTCACTGTTCTTTGGAACATATGGAGAGCCAAAAATTATCTCCATTTCAATAAAAGAAAAGGAGTCCTATGCAAGTTCTCCATGATACATACACAATACTTACTGCGGGTTTAATAGAGGAGAAGAGGGAAAGGAATATATCTCATGAAAATAACAATTATTATTCTCTCCTAAATACAACTATGCATATACAATCTAATCTACAGGTACTGTAGCATATGTGGACGCAACCTTTCGTTGGCTGAGAATGAAGCCTCCTTCGAAGTATATCTCAACAATACACGCACCAAGCACACCATATGCATTCATGCAGCGGCAAGAAATGTGCAATATGTTTTGCAGGCTGAAGCGATGGCCTTACTTCCTACCTCGGCAACCAATGCATTGGGCTGCAGTTTTGCTTCTTTCTATTCTAATTGCAGGACTTTGGTCGATGCTGCGGAATCAAGGAATCTTCTTGTTAAATTATGACATTATTTCTTGTCTCGGGTCCTCCAAGTGCTCCACAGTCCTAGGCCCTAGAATCACTTTGCTCAGGCTCTAGCTAAGAGAGCCTTCTCAAACAAATTTACTTTGCTCATGAGTTCAAAAATGGCAATTGAGGTCATCTCATTTCCCTTCGAGAAACTACTTTTGGTGTACTACCCTTTGTCAAAAAAATCTTTTACAAATGCTAAACAGTTCAAATGTAAAAGTTGGCAAGGATTTTTGTGAGTAAATCTGTTCGATTGTGATGCTTAAACAATTATATCAAAATGATATGTAGGAAAGAACAACCAATCTATTTTGAAGATTTTCAGGTTAGAACGCAAATCTAGTGTAAATGCATGTTGTGATTTTCCTAATAAAAATGAAGATACTGCATACACACACCTACCAACTATAAATGCATATTGACCTCAGAAAACAAAAAGCTATAAATGCATACTATTGGAAATCAACCATGCTATGCTAGGATAACCACTAAGAGCAAGTATAATAAGGTGACGTAAACGGTTATAAGAATTTAAATATTATGTTTTTGCTAAGTTGAAAGAGAGAAGAGAAGTGGACTGTAGATGTACTGCCGGCTTTAGCACGACTCCAATAAATTCTCTGAGAGTGAAAGATTGGTCATATGTTAATAAATTAGTACTTCCTTATAGTCAACTACTATACATGTTGGCTATTAGACTACCCACAATGGGAGTAACATAGATAGTAACATCACACATATCTAGGTTAAATAGATGATGTGACATTGTAATAAATGAAAAAAGAGATGAAAATGGTATAGTTACTACTAGTATGAGTAACATCACACATATCAAGGCAAGATGTGTCTACAACCTAATAAATGAAATGTTGCATGTTACCACACATATGTTACTACCCACTATAGAGGTAGTAACATAGACTACTCACATGAGCATGTTACTGCCCATTGTGGCTAGTCTTATATTAGCTAGCGAAGTGAGCATAGCTTGGATGGTTAGGTTTTTTGTGATACAACCAACCCATCAGGATTAAATCCTAGACATTGGTGGTCACATCTTCCTATATTTATTTCACGCCTTCCGATTGAAGTTGCTCATAAAGATAGAGTGTGCATATGTACATTTATAGAGAAACGTTGGCTATAAATGACATGATACTCCAATCGCAGGGTCATGTTAAGTGCAATGCTACATGTAATAACAGTGACAACCATAATTAATCGTAGGTTCTTCCAAGCATTTGATCGATGGTAGATACTTCCCCTAGCTATAGCTACGGAAATAGTATTTCAAGTCGAGGTATCACATGTCAATGAAAATCGAAACTGCAGTTAAAACCATGGCCAAAGCCTCATAACCTGGTGAACAAGACAATGGAACATCCCATATAATTATAATGTGTGGCTACTACATACAACAGCAGCCGCAGGCACATATTCAGCAACGCTTGATGTTCACGTTGCCAGCCTAAGAAACAAAACTCTCAACGCCGGAAGGTAACCAAGCAACGCAACTCATCGGTTGACTGTCGTCGTATTCTCGGTGCAGTTTTATTACAAAAAGCAACAATAACATCCATTCGGTGTGGCTTACAGCACCTGCCGTCACTTGAAAAGAAAAATCACAGATCGGTCACCCCAAGGGTTATCATCAATCAGGGACCTAGAGGAAGTTTCTAATGTCCAACTTCCTGACGTCAGGCATCGCCTCATCTTTAAACTCCTCCCTGGAGGCAAATTATGTCAGTGAATCGCTAACTTGTTAGCAAAGAAGAGATACAGACAGCATATATAAAATTCATGAAACTTTATGACGACTTGAGTGCTTTACTAGTCAGCTAACTGATAATCAGACAACTTTATATTGAAACTTTGCCTCAAGAGATTTCTAGCTTGCCAATTAAAAGCCTTGAAAGAATTGAGGTACCACTAAAGCAAATAGTGGTGTATGAGTTGAAGAGGCGTACCTCTTTAGTTGACCCTCCATTGCTTCAACAACTTCCTTCTTAAGTTCCGTCAGCTCAGCTTTGGCAAGTTCCATTTCAAGATTTTCCTCAATCTTGGGAAGATCCTCCTTCCGAATGCCAAGCCTATTTCAATTTCCAAAGACAAGAGAAGAAACATATAAAACACATGCTAGTCAAGCTAAAACATGTATGCACTTAACAGGACTAAACAGCAGATGTTGCAACAGATCCAGACCCCCAACACTAAGGAACAAACAACAGTTGGCCATGGCATCATCTTAACTGTTTTGCAGTATGAATAAAAAAACTCCTGTAGCAAATCAACAATGGGGTGCATTCCTTTTCCCAGGCGAAATGTCAAACTCGTTCAGCGTCTAGGTTAAAAGTTGTTAAAGAAGTGCTGCTAAAAGGTAATAGCAACTACAGATGACCCAGATTCTCAGGTCATCAGCATATGCATATACATGAACTATCAATGGCATCTCCTGATGAAAATCAACAATGGGATGCATTTCTCTTCTTAAGGGAAATATCAACCTCATTCAATGTGTAAATGCTACTAAGGCAATAGCAACTGCAGATGATCCAGAGTTTCTGGTCATCAGCAGATGTATCTCCATGAAATTATCAATGACCATATTGCAATTGAAACTGAATGGATACTACCATCATAAGTAGAAGATGCACATATGTACATACTTTTTGTTTATCTTGTCAAACTCTGCCAAGAGGAGACCCATGTTCTTCTTGTCACTCCTCAGAAGAGGCTTCTTAATATCCTTCTCAACTTTCTCAAGAGCTTCCATCATCATATCCTCAATACCCATATCATCTATGAGACCACTCCTGTATAAAATAAAATAAACGTTCATTGACCAAATATTCATGTCAAGCATAAGGATTTCTGAGAGCATAGGAATAAACAGCCTATGCTAATGGGTAATAGCCATACTTTTTCCTGAGCTGCTGAAGGGTATCCAAGTACGTCCTTGCATCAGGGATGCCCTTCGTGAAAGTCTCAATAGTATGTTTAATTCTCTGAGGATCGGAAAGAAGATCTGCCCTGCATTTAGACAATGAGTAGTGGCGATCAGGTCATTGACAATAATCTCAAATGATTTAAAATAAGATAAAGGAAGACAATTCAAGCATAGAAGAAGGGTGCTTGTTTGAGATGGCAGATTCACATGAAATCCATTGAGCAAATGTTTTATGTCCAATCAGGTTAATTGCAGAAAACAAAGCCTTGTAGTCAAAGAGGGCTTTAAAATGTGCATGTAAAACTTCCTTAATTTCAGAGAAATACATCTTACACCCAGAAAAATTGAACCTTCACATGCTTATCAATTCTATTCAGTCAGCAAGTAATATAAATGTGAAATGCTTGTTTCCATATTGATACTGAAATATTGGACAATAGGGTTCAGTAAATCCAAGTTCTAGTTGCAGAACATGGACCAGATTATAGAGGGGGCAATCCAGCAAATAAAGTACCAAACACCGGCCCTAGAGAACTGTGTGCAACAGAGCACAAAAGTGAAGAAAAAACAATAGGAAGTAACAAACTCAATGATCATGAAAACATGCAATGCAAAAGCCTGTAGATTTCCGTACTTTTCTCTTACAGTCCTCATGACTTGGGCATAGTTAGCAACTGCTGTTGGGTCATCTGGGTCAATCGTGATCTTCTCCTTCTTAAGGACCCCAAGTGCGGTCTCAAACTTTTTCTTCACCTCAAAAAAGATGCCCTTCAATAGGTCTGTACAACATGGGAACAATGAAATTAGGACTATTACACAATAATTTAAACAAATAAATCCAGAAACAACAGAAGCAGTACTAGGAACATTGTTGCCATAGAACTTACAAAGAAAATGCAAAACTAACAAATTCGATGAAAATCAAAATGAATGAATAAGCTGCATGTGCAGGGAAAGAGATAATACTGATTGATCCATCATTAAGGGCGCAGCTAATCATGAGAGAAATATTCAAGACATAGAAGTTAGCTCCAGCATTTAATTAGGTTAAAATTCCATGTCCTGTATGCTTCATTTCAGTCTTGTCACAAAGTGATATTTAGTGATGTAGCATCACTCAGCAGTCACCAATTAAAATATCACAGCAAGCCAGGAAACAGTGCCGATCACAACAAACTCAAATCTTGATGTGAATTCTTGCGTCAAAACTAGATCAGTTATAATTTGAAAGTATTTTTTTCAGAACCAACACTACTACGGAACATGCACAGAATACCTGTGCATACAATAGCAAGATGTTAATTTCACACAAATGCAGCAAAAGATTAAAATGCATACCATCTCCGCTGACAGGAGCTGCCTCCTTGGCAAATGAGCGGACTTGAGTGACGCCTCCATTGGCCAAAGCAGCTTGGACAGAATATAACTGCACGAACATTAATCGACAAACTGATCAGCATACACAGAGTGTGAATTTGACAGAGACATCACAAACGAAATGTTCAGACATCAAATAGCTCCATTCTAGAACTACACAGACCATGGACTAACAGTCTTAACCACAACACCATCCGGATTAAACAAAACCAGTGCCAGTCTACACTGCTGTGGTCTGAAGCTCAATGATAAATCACTCGCTATCCACACACGAGCCAAAGACATGCACGGCTCAGACAAGAGGAAACCAAAGTTCAACGATAAACCCACCACCCACACACCAGCATAAAACATGCACAGCCCGAGAAACAGGCGACTAAGAGGACGCAACCATGATTATTAGCATTTCTATTTCTGAGCTTGCCACATGGCAGTCTAGATGGCTTCCTTCGGTCGGTATGAGGACACATGACTACGGATCAAGGAGGGAGCCGAAATGGGGAATTGCATTGGCGCAGAAAGATCTAGAGCTGTTCCCTGGCGGGCCCGACTCCAATCCCCTGTGCCCCGCGATCTGCAACGGTTCCCCTCCTAACCGAGAGGATCTCACCGCAACGAATCAATTGATCCAACCAAATCGAAGAGAGACCCCAATCACTCCCAGCACCCCGATCGACGACCGACTAAAAATCTCACCGGCGCGACCGAGATCCCGGGCAAACCGAATCAGACGGGCCGCGGCGCACGCGCGCCGGATCAGATCTACCGAAAAGCTACTAGGGTTACAGGAGGGGAGGGAGGGAGGGAGCCGGGCGCGCGGACGAACCTGTCGGGAGCGGGATACGAGGCGAGCGGCGAGCGCCATGGCCGGTGCGGGGGCGGCGGAGCTAGGGCAGCAGAGGCCTCTCCGCTCCTTCTTCTCCGATTCGATCTCTCGGCCGCGAGAGCGAGATGGGGATGGGGGGTGGAGGAGAAATGGGGGCGGCGCCTTGGGTGCGCTTTGTGTGGCCTCCAGGACCTCGCCCCGCCGTCCGATCGCGCACGGAACCCGCGCGCCCGGATCTCAAAGCGCGGCCGGGTGCGTGGCAGCGTGGGGTCCACCCGCCTCCACCCCGTGCTCAGTGGGCCGAGTCCGTTGTCCGTTCGTGGGCTTGGCACCCCCACTGACTGCTCTTTTTTTTTTGAAAATAACCGCTCCTTCTTAGTTTGAAAAAAGAAAAGAAAAAAACATTCTCCTTCCCCGGCCTTGCTCGAGGCGTGACATCTGGCATTTGACTGGATAGTTCTTTTCCTCCAAAATATTAACCGGATAGTTCTCACTACTTCTCACTAGACTAAGATGGTGTTTGGTTCTCTAGTCTTAAGACTTTTTTTAGTCCCAGCTAAAAAGTCCCTAATCCCTAAAAAGTCTCTCTCTGTTTGTTTCCAGAGACTAAAAAGTCCCTAATCCCTTCCTAGAGGTTATTAAATGACCATGTTGCCCCTAATATATAGAAAAATAACAATCAAACAACATCATAGGGTAGCGGGCCAATGGGTGCATGGAGGGGCATTGTTGGAAAAGTCCCAAAAAGTCTCAAGAAGACTCTCCTTGAGAGTCTTCTTCATTTAGTCCCAAATGCCTAGTTTAGTCCTTAAAAAGTCCCTCATGTTTGATAAAAAAAGTCTCTAAGAGGGACTATTTTTAGTCCATACACAAAAAAGTCCCTGGAAACAAACACCCCCTAACAATAAAACTTGCTTCTCGCAGAAAGCATCTCTGATGTAAAAGTTGATGTCAAAAAATGTCTTAGGCAGGACAGTGAAGGTTTCAGGGCACCAGAAATTTTTCTATTGTAACAGATGATGTAAAACTGGTGCCCAAAAACATTGGGCTTCTTCAACTATTAAAACAAGTTCAACAAAAAAATATCTAACTCATCTCAAATAAACTCAAAAACAAACATAACACAAATAGCACTTATTACATAGTTCATCAGTCCACAACATCTAATTCAACACAATTTATTCGTCAAACATAACACAAAGTTCATCACACATGCATGAAACATAGGGATAAAGTCGTAAAACTAGAGATTTTGTTGCCCATTCCATGCCCACCACTCATTGAAGAGATCTCCATGGGTATTCGAATTTTGAATGTCGTGGTAAACTTCAAGAAAGCGTCGGAAGCAGTCTTCCCTTCTACATGGTTGTACAGACTTTTGCATCGATTCATAGAGAAAAATAATCTAGATCTTTCCTACAATTATGCTCAATGATCATATTATGCATTATCATGGCGACTGTCATGATGTACCATATTTCTATAACAGAACGCACTTTGCATCATCTAAAAAATACCACATGCCAACCACCTAGCTATCCAAAATTCGCATCCATGCATCATCAAGTAGAGCACAAATGGGGATTAAATTAGAAGTAGAAGAAACCTTGATCCATCCTTCCCTGTCCCAAGGTGGCTGCGCTAGGAGGATTATCGCGTGTGAAAGGATCGATATAGTTGACTAAAGAGGGGGGGAATAGGCAACTAACAATTTTTAACTTTTTTTACCAATTTAAACTTTGCATCAAAGTAGGTTGTCTAGATATGCAACGAGGTGAGCAACCTATATGATACAACAACAAAAAGTACACAAGCAAGCTAAGGATACAACACAAAAGCTTGCACAAGTAAAGGCACGAGATAACCAAGAGTGGAGCCGGTGAAGACGAGGATGTGTTACTGAAGTTCCTTCCTTTTGAGGGGAAGTACGTCTCCGTTGGAGCGGTGTGGAGGCACAATGCTCCCCAAGAAGCCACTATAGGTCCACCGTATTCTCCTCACGCCCTCACACGATGCGAGATGCCGTGATTCCACTATTTGTGCCCTTGGAGGCGGCGACCGGACCTTTACAAACAAGGTTGGGGCTCTCTCCACAACCGAATTGGAGGCTCCCAATGAAACCACAGAGCTTCACCACAATGGAATATGGCTCCGAGGTGACCTCAAACGTCTAGGGTGCTCAAACACCCAAGAGTAATAAGATCCGCAAGGGATGAACGGGGGGAATCAAATTTCTCTTGGTGGGAAGTGTAGATCTGGGCCTTCTCAACCAATCCCTAGAAAATCAACAAGTTTGATTGCGTAGGGAGAGAGATCGGGCGAAAATGAGCTTTGAAGCAACAATGGAGCTTGGGGAAAAGAGGTAAGTCAACTTGGAGAAGAAGACCTCCTTTTATAAGGGGGGGAAGACAAACCAACCGTTATCCTCGCTCAGCCTCACACAGGGCGGTACTACCGCAGGGGTAGGCGGTACTACTGTTGTGGCCAGCGGTACTACCGTTCCACCTCGCGGTACTGTCGCGCAGAAGGACGAGAGCGGGGAGCAGAGCAGGACCTGGACCCAGGGCGGTACTACCGCGGTGGTAAGAACGGTACTACCGCCTAAGAGCGGTACTACCGCCCCTACTGCCGCAGCTAGTGTCGCAAAACCCGACACGAGAGGAGAAACCTCGAGTCGAGGCGGTAGGAGCACGGAGCCGCAGCGGTACTACGGCTGCGAGCTCCAAGCGGTACTACCGCTGGGGTTTGCGGTACTGCCGCTTGTAGCTCTCGAGCGGTACTACCGCTGGGGTTCGCGGTACTGCCGCTTGTAGCTCTCGAGCGGTACTACCGCTCGGGTTCGCGGTACTACCGCTAGGACCAGACCACAGGGAGAAGGCAGCAAGGGAGCCTTCAACGAAACGGAAAAGCTCAGAGGGTGCACAAGGGATGTGTATGTGTTGATTCCACCCTAGCCTCACCAATGCGGACCCCCTCTTAATAGTACGGCTTTCCTACGACTCAAAACCACCGAAAAGAAACGTAGACAAATGCCGTCTTCAACAGTCTTCGAGGGGGACAAAACCCGTCTTGTGCCTAGTGATGAAACGTCTGAAATACTCAAGGCACACGATTAGTCCGCAAAGGCATTGGCATCAATCACCAAAACACCTTAGGGATAAATATGCCCTTACAATCTCCCCCTTTTTGGTGGATTGATGACAATACGGCATTTGCACAAAGGGGAAAATATAGGACATAAGCAAACCCCTCATATCTAAAATATAGACGGGCTCCCCCTAGATGTGTGCTATCTAGATAAGTGCTTTGGACTGCACAGTGCACATACTAGGATCAACACTCCCCATATATTTTATAGACAATACATATCTTGCAACAATAAGGCTAACACTAAGCAAGATAGTAAATATGAGCATAACATAAATAGCACAAGATAACATAAGCTCAATAAGATGCGATAGAGTGTATAGGTCTTACACCATATTATAGGTAAGTCTCACGAGCACAACCAAACCAATGCAAGTAAGGTTCAACACGAGAAAAGAGTTTGCGAGAAAGACATGCAAGGCAAACACGCCACACAAACACACGCTCACAACTCAACAACGACAAATCACTAAGCTCTCTCCCCCTTTGGCATCGAGACACCAAAAAGGCAAAGAGCGCTGCTAAGGCTCCAAGTGATAGCAAACTGAGGGGCTCTATCATCACATCCTGGCGGGATCGTCTGCACTGTTATCCTTAGTCGGAAACTGCTCAGTGTCTGAATCGGTCCATGGACAGTGCTGCTGAATCCACTCCTCCTCATCAGTGATCTTGCCCTCAAAACCGCTGGCAACGGTCGCACCCAACTAACGCATGAGCTCCTTGTGACGACTCCTGGCCTGCTTCTCAGCCACATGAGTCATGTACTGACCGTGAGACTCCATGCAGAAGAGTTTCTTCATCTTGCGCTTGAGCTTCTTTGCCCAAGAGGGCTCTGCTCCAGATGGCTCATAGTCATCATCATCAGCAGCATCAGCCTCGGTCTCCATGTGAGCAGCTCCAGGCGGAACGCCAGAACTCGGAGCTGCGGTGCCCCAATTCTCCTTCTTCCTCAGATACTTGATCTCATGAGAAACTAGATCCCCAGTCTCCAGCACCACCTTAGGATACACACGCTCCCAGGCCTTCTCAATGAGCAACATGATAAACGGTCCATAGATAGGGCACTTACGCTCAGAGATGGCGGAAACCAACTCAGACCACATGACATGAGAGATATCCAAAGAGTCTCCAGTGTTTTCTTCCTTCTCATGTTGACAGAAAAGAAGCATGTCCACAAGAAAAGAGTGTACCATATCCAAGTTGCCAATGCGAGGGAAGAGGGTCTCCCTGAAGATGCGATGGAGAATATCCAGAAATGCTGGCAGCTCATAGGACTCCTTCTAAGTCACTGGGTTAATCTTCAAGGTACAGTATGGCCAGAGAGCTTGCTTGTGAGTGGAAGTTGCATTGCGATGAGGGCGAAAGCCAACTGGGTTCTCAAGACCTTGATCCTCAACTTCAAGAAGCTCCATGAAGGCCTTCCACTTGACAGAAAGCATCCTGCCATTTGTCATCCAAGTCAGAGTCCTGTCCTCATCTATTCCAAGATGGACGGTAGCATAAAACCGAGCCACCAAATCTGCATCAAAGTCCTTGTTGAAGTGCATGATCCTGAGGATGTTCAACTGAGAGCACATCTGAAGAGCCTCCCCAAAGTAGTCAGGATCCTTCTCCATAAAGGCAATGTCGATGGAGCGAACATCAACAAAAATATTCTTCTAGGCTTTGATCACATCAAAGTAGATGGCATACTGAAAACGGTTCCAGAACGGGCGGTTGACCAAGGCGGGTTCTTGAACGACCTCATAGGGGTTGCGCCGACGCTTCTCATAGAATTCCTTGGCAGACATCTCTGTCACAGACTTGGTCCTTGGCTTGGGCTTGGACGCACTCATCTTCTTCATTTGAGGCAGAGGCGGAACACTTGATGAGGCCGTCGTTGTCTCAGAGGTGCAGTAGCGCTTGGAAGTTGCACGCCCGGGGTTGACACAGTTTGCATGCTGCTCAGAAGGACCATCACCTGGAACCAAACACACGGACACACGGAACAACCAGAAAGAATGAGTATAAGCCACCAAACATAGCAAAAGAGATCCAAAAATGGCAGGAACATAATGGAACTAGGCAAACAGCGGTAGTACCGCGATCCATAAGCGGCTGTACCGCCCTAGCGATAGTACTGCTTCACTGGGAGCGGTAGTACCGCTCAAGACGGGGAAACGGCGGTTCCCTACTGTCGTGGTCAAATCTGGCACTACCGGACTGCCAAATTCGAAAATACTCCTACCAATTATCAACCCCAAAAGTCTAGTCGCCTTCTCCAACCTACTCAAGCCTAGATTTAGCCAAAAATCGAGAGATGCAACCACTATTGCCCCTAAGACACTAGATTTGAAATCTAGACAAAAGGAGAGAAGGAACGGGGGCAATACTGGCATCCATGGCAAGAGGACGGGGTGGGGATCGACTCCACCAAAGGAAATGGAGAGGGACGGCCCGGAGGCGGCGGCCCGCCGGAGCCCTCCCCCGGCGAGTCGACGCTGGAGAGACGAAGAAGAACGAGGGGGCCGTGCGAATGGGTATGGGGGAGACGAAACCTCCCCCTGCCCCGACATAACCCCTGGTCCCGCCCCTCAACGGTAGTACCGCTCGGGTGGGCGGTAGTACCTCTTATCAACATAAGCGGTAGTACCGTGCACCACCAGCGGTAGTACCGTGCACCACCAGCGGTAGTACCGCCCAGCAAGAGCCAACGACTAGACACCACACGGCTAGCTCAAAAAGAAGGGAAAAAACAAAAGGCAAGAAAAGGGAACCAAAACACAACAACGAGAACACTAGCGAGAGGACAAGAAACACACACCTCTTCAAGAGAGGACGGTGGCCGAGGCCACCTATGTATGAGTCAAGAGGTATGGCACCGCGAAGATTTTAACCTTGGGCCCATGACCAAAACTCGTCTTTGAAGCACAAGTGCCATCAAAATGGCTAAAGTGAAAGACTTGATCAATTTATGCATAATGGGGGGAGGGAGAGTTCATTGAGAGAACAACACTCCCCCTATGTCCATGCCTACACCTAAACAAGACAACAAGTTGAGTATGGTGGGGTGTGCAAGGGTTCAAGTCACATTGCTCGAATCTATGATATTAGCTCATGCCTTAACTCGCGAAATCTTGCTTCATCCAAAGGCTTCGTGAAAATATCTGCAAGGTTATCATGAGTATTGACATAGTTGAGCTCGATCTCCCCTCGCCTAATGTGATCCTGGATGAAGTGATACCAAATCTCAATATGCTTCGTCTTGAAATGTTGAACCGGGTTGAGAGAAATCTTGATGGCACTTTCATTGTCACACCAAAGAGGCACTTTGTCACAAATGACACTGTAATCCTCTAAAGTTTGCCTCATCCGAAGAAGTTGTGCACAACAACTACCGGCGACCACGTACTCCGCCTCGCTGGACGAGAGAGACACACAACTTTGCTTCTTGGAAGACCAACTCACCAAAGAGCAACCAAGAAATTGGCATCCTCCGGAAGTGGACTTCCTATCCACTTTGTCTCCCGCCCAATCGAGTCCAAATAACCTACAAGCTTGAAGTTTGCTCCTCTTGGGTACCATAAGGCAAAGTTTGGGGTATGATCCAAATATCGAAAGATTCGCTTGACCGCCACAAAGTGGCTTTCCTTAGGTGTGGCTTGAAACCATGCACAAATTCCCACACTCAACATGATATCCGGTCTAGATGCACAAAGGTAAAGCAAGGAGCCACATGGAGCGATATACCTTTTGATCCACCGCTTTACCGTTGGGATCTAAGTCAAGTTGGCATTTGACAGGCATTGGAGTGGAAGCCGGCTTGACATCTTTGAGCTTGAATCTCTTGAGCATGTATTGAGTGTATTTGGATTGGTTGATGAAGGTTCCTTCTCTCCGTTGCTTGACTTCGAACCCGAGAAAGAACTTCAATTCTCCCATCATGGACATCTTAATCTTGGAGGTCATGAGTGCGGCAAATTCCTCATTGAAAGCTTTGTTAGGGGAACCAAAGATAATATCATCAACATATAGTTGGCACACAAACAACTCCCCTTTGACCTTCTTGGTAAAAAGAGTGGGGTCGATTTTCCCAATTTCAAAACTGCGATCTTGCAACAACTCGGTAAGGTGGTCATACCACGCACGTGGGCTTGCTTAAGGCCATAGAGTGCCTTATCGAGTTGGTACACATGATCGGGAAAATAGGGATCCTCGAACCCGGGGGGTTGCTTGACATACACCAACTCATTAATGGGACCATTGAGAAAAGCACTCTTCACATCCATTTGTTGCAACTTAAAGTTATGATGAGAAGCATAAGCAATCAACATGCGAATGGATTCAAGGTGAGCAACGGGAGCAAAGGTTTCACCATAGTCGATACCCTCGACTTGGGAGTAGCCTTGTGCTACTAACCGGGCCTTGTTGCGAATGATAATTCCACGAGCGTCTTGCTTGTTCTTGAATATCCACTTGGTTCCAATGACATTATGGTTCCCCGTTGGCCTTGGCACCAACCTCCACACCTTGTTGTACTCGAAGTTGTTGAGTTCTCTATGCATGGCATTGAGCCAATCCGGATCTTCGAGCGCCTCATAGACCTTTTGGGGTTCAACACAAGAGACAAACGCGTGATGTTCACAATAGTTTGCCAATTGTCTACGAGTGCTTACCCCCTTTAAAATGCTTCCAAGCACATTTGTCATGAGATGGCCCTTGGTTGAGAGCTTGGAAGTGATCTTGGTGGCACGACGCTCCAATTCCTCCTCAGGGGTGAGTTGAGGAGCGGTGACTTGATCAACTTGGGCGCCATCTTGAGCTTGTTCTTGATCTTGAGCTTGCTCTTGATCTTGAACTTGCTCGGAGGAGAGAACTTGACCTTGGGCATCACTTGGTGATTCAACACCGTCTTGAGATT
>NC_053027.1:57257909-57334956 GCF_003073215.2 Triticum urartu
GGTAGAATGACTCAGGAACCTTTGTATCCTGATGGCCACCCTAAGAGAATTGAGCAAGATTCTCAGAGAAATAATATTGATGCACCTAGTTCTTCTAAAAAGAAGAAAAAGAAAAATGATAGAACTGTGCAAACTTCTAGTGAACCTATTGCTGAACCACCTGATAATCCAAATGATATCTCTATGTATGATGCTGAAACACAATCTGGCAATGAACATGAACCTAATGAAAAAGTTAATGATGATGTTCATAATGATGCTCAACCTAGTAATGATAATGATGTAGAAATTGAACTTGCTATTGATCTTGATAACCTACAATCAAAGAATCAACGTTATGATAAGAAAGACTTTGTTGCTAGGAAACATGGTAAAGAAAGAGAGCCTTGGGTTCAGAAACCCATGCCTTTTCCTCCCAAACCATCCAAGAAAAAGGATGATGAGGATTTTGAGCGCTTTGCTGAAATGATTAGACCTATCTTTTTGCGTATGCGATTAACTGATATGCTCAAAACCAATCCTTATGCTAAGTACATGAAAGATATTATTACAAATAAAAGAAAGATACCAGAAGCTGAAATTTCCACCTACTGTACTATGCTCCATTAAAAGAAACTATGTTAAAACTGCTTTCTGTGATCTTGGAGCCGGTGTTAGTGTTATGCCTCTCTCTTTATAACGTAGACTTGACTTGAATAAGTTGACACCCACTGAAATATCTTTGCAAATGGCTGATAAATCTACTACCATACCTGTCGGTATTTGTGAGGATGTGCCTGTTGTGGTTGCAAACGTTACTATTTTAACGGATTTTGTTATTCTTGATATTCCCGAGGACGATAGTATGTCTATTATTCTTGGAAGACCTTTTCTTAATACTGCAGGGGCTGTTATTGATTGCACTAAAGGCAATGTCACTTTTCATGTTAATGGTAATGAGCATACGGTACACTTTCCAACGAAACAACCTCAAGTTCATAGTGTCAATTCTATCGAAAAAATTCCATCGACTATATTTGGAGGTTTTGAATTTCCTCTTCCTACTGTCAAGAATAAATATGATATACTTATTATTGGGGATGTGCATATCCCCGTTGAGGTAACCTAGTGTTATTCGAAATTTCTCCGATTCCATGTTATTCGGAATGAGTTCGTTAACAAGACTTGATCAACCTTGTTAGTGGATTCCTTTTGATGAGCATGAGATGGATGAAACTAGAAGCACAACCTTCTGTACCCCACTCTTACTTTCTGTTATTTATATTAAATAAAATAAAAAATAAATATTTTTCTTTCTGTTATCTGATTATCCGTGCAATATAAAAACACCTTGAAAATAAAAGTTCTCCAAATGCCCTGAAATTTAAATATGATTTTTTATAGAATATTTGAGGATTTATGGAACCGAGAACACATCAGGGGGGCCAACCACCTTGCCACGAGGGTGGAGGGCGCGCCCCCTGCCTCGTGGGCCCACGGTGGCCCTCCTCCACTTATTCCTGCACCCATCCTCTTCTTCTTCCTCCCACAAACACAAAAAACCAACTCAAGCACGAGTTCCAGCCCTCTTTGCTGCCATTTTCGATCTCCTTGCTCAAAGCACCTCTCACAAAACTGCTTCGGGAGATTGTTCCTTGGTATGTGACTCCTCCATTGGTCCAATTAGTTTTTGTTCTAGTGCTTTATTCATTGCAAATTTTTGCTGCTCAGGTGACCCTGTTCTTGAGCTTGCATGTCAAATTTATATGGTCAAAAGTAGTTTTGATGCATGATATAGGCCCTAGGCACTTGTAGGAGTAGTTGATATCAATATTATTGAGTTTGGTTTACTTTTATTTTGAAGTTACTAAAAATTTCAGAATTTTTCAGAAAATGATGAGGAGATTATTGAGGGGCTCATCGAGCCAAAGCTCGAAGGAAAAGGCACCGAAGCCTAAGTATAATTTGCCGCGCACCGCGGAGGTTCGGGCGTGTGAATGGCCTTCCGAGGATTTCTTGAGAGCAGCCGGGATTTATGAAGATTTTCATGAATTGGTTCATAATGCAGGCCTCACCGCTTTCCTCCACGACCAATGCGATCAGTATCTCTTACTCACAAATACCTTTGTGCAAAAATTTCATTTTCATTCTAGGAACTCACCACCTACGGTGGAGTTTCATTTATATGATGAGCATAAGGAGATGTCACTTTATGATTTCTGTCGGATTTGTTTAGTCCCTTTTGGGGGCAAGACAAAAGAACCACCTCATGATGATGTGGAGGGGTTTATTGATACTATCACTGTAGGAGAAACTAGGAAGGTTTCTGATGCACGAATCACTAGCATACATTTTCCTGTTTTATGTTACTTTGCATTATTTGCTAGTCGTTGCTTAATTGGACGCAGAAACTGTGGAAACCTTAGTATCCCTGATATAATTATTCTGCTCTACAGTTTACACAGTGATAACACTTTTAGTATGGGTGGTATTATTGCCAAACGGTTAAGTCTGAACCGTACAAAGGGTCCCATCTTTGGAGGCATCTATGCTACATGCCTAGCTGCACATTTTAACATACCCATTAGGCATGCTGAGAAGGAAGAAAAAGTGCTGCCCCATGTTTATCTAGATTATAAAAGTATGGTGGCACATGATTTTATTATTAAGAATAGGGTAGGAGAGCTTAAATATCAATTGTTCTTTAATAAACATCATCCCGAGACTATTACCTTGCTTGCTCCTTCTTTGTTTGATTTGACTGTAGGCACGTACCTTGTTCCGTTGACGGCTATTCACGCCTACCGGAACCCTGCACCAGCTGAGGAGCCAGAACCAGAACCACAATTTGATCCTTCACGATAGTCTAACTATCAGTGGGATCCGGAGATGATTGCCAGCCAGTGGCAATCGGAGTCTTCTTCATCCTCATCGCAGTACGACCCCAACAACTATTATTAAGGATATCAGCCAGGCCAGCCATGGCCATAGACCAACTTAGACCAAAAGCCTAAGCTTGGGGGAGTACATATTCCTCACCGACATTACATTTATGTTCACACATACTCATTGTTAGATGTCGGTGCTCATACTTTTTCATTGTATCATCCATGCTAGTTTATTTCCTTTTATGTTTTCTTCTTGTGTGTTTAATAAACCTTAAGAAAAACCAAAAAAATTAGTTGTAGCTTTTAATTAATTTACTTTCCATGCTTGTAGTAGTAATTAAAAAAGAAAACCCAAAAAGATTTCCTGTTCTTCTTTTGCTTGTTGGGAGCTTTCCCGTGTAAATAGTTTTATTTCTTTTCTTTTCTTAGGGGGTCAGTAGGAGAAGACCATGATTAAATTGTTGAAATGGCTCTTATATGCATTATTGTTTATCTGACAAAAGAGCCCATATTGCCTTGTCTTCTCCTGTTTATTGAATACTCGCAGATTCCAGCTTAGTCCAATGCGCGTGCACTCTTATTATTATTCACATTGTTCGGTCGTGCAAGTTAAAGGAAATTATGATGATATATGATGGACTGACTGAGATAAGAAAAGCTGGTACGAATATGATGAGTTCATCGTTATTGATTCAGCTTGTTATGAATAAACATGTTTGCAATGACAATTAGAGATCATAGTTGCTTGTGCCATGCTTGATTAGCTATGAGTTATAATGGTTTACCTTGCGTGCCAACATGCTATTGAGATGGTTATGATGTGGTATGATAGGGTGGTATCCTCCTCTGAATGATTTGAGTGACTTGACTTGGCACATGTTCACGCATGTAGTTGAAACAAATCAACATAGCCTTCACGATATTTATGTTCATGGTGGATTATATCCTACTCATGCTTGCATCCAATGTTTATCAATTTTAATGCATGTACATGGCTGTTGTCGCTCTCTAGTTGGTCGCTTCCCAGTCTTTTGCTAGCCTTCACCTGTACTACGCGGGAATACTGCTTGTGCATCCAATCCCTTAAACCCCAAAGTTATTCCAGATGAGTCCACTATACCTTCCTATATGCGGTATCTACCTCCCGTTCCAAGTAAATTTGTATGTGCCAAACTCTAAACCTTCAAATAATCATCCTGTTTTGTATGCTCGAATAGCTCATGTATCAACTAGGGCTGCCTGTATCTTCCATGTTAGGCGGGTTATTCTCAAGAGGAGTGGACTCCGCTCCTCACTCACGAGAAAATGGCTGGTCACCGGGATGCCCAGTCCTATGCTTTATGCAAACTAAATAAAAAGTAATTGCAAAACAAAACTCCTCCTGGGACCTGATGTATGTTGGAGGCACTCGTTGTTTCGAGCAAGCCATAGATTGATGTTTGTTGGTGGAGGGGGAGTATAAACTTTACCATTCTGTTTGGGAAACGCCTATATTGTGTGTAGCATGGAAGATATCGCCACCTCTTGGTTGTTATGTTGACAATGAAAGTATACCGCTCAAAATATTATTAACCTCTATTTCAAAACCGAGCTCTGGCACCTCTACAAATCCCTGCTTCCCTCTGTGAAGGGCCTATCTATTTACTTTTATGTTGAGTCATCACCCTCTTATTAAAAGCACTAGCTAGAGAACACCACTGTCATTTGCATTCATTACTGTTAATTTATATTGGGTGTGACTATGATTGTATCTCTTTTACCATGAATTACAATGTCTAGTCAGTCCTTGATCTTTAAAGGTGCTCTGCATTTATGTATTGCGGTCTCAGAAAGGGCTAGCGAGATACCATCTTGTTATATCATATTATGATTGTTTTGAGAAAGTGTTGTCATCCGAGATTTATTATTATGGCTTTCTAGTTGATTATGCTATTGATATGGGTAATCATGAGACCTGAGAATTATTGCAAATATGGTTAGTTATAATCTTTGCTGAAAACTTGAATGCTAGCTTGACATATTTACAACAACAAGAGCAAACAGAGTTTGTACAAGTTTTTCTTTATTTCTTTCAGTTTGTCAACTGAATTGCTTGAGGACAAGCAAGGGTTTAAGCTTGGGGGAGTTGATACATCTCCGTCGTATCTACTTTTCCAAACACGTTCGCCCTTGTTTTGGACTCTAACTTGTATGATTTGAATGGAACTAACCCGAACTGACGCTGTTTTCAGCATAATTGCCCTGATGTTGTTTTATGTGCAGAAAACAAAAGTTCTCGGAATGACCTGAAACTCCACGGAATATCTTACAATAAATAATAAAAAAATCCTCGCCAAAGATGAAGACCAGGGGGGCCACACCCTTGCCACGAGGGTGGGGGGCGCCCCCCCTAGGGCGCGCCCCCCTACCTCGTGGCCCCCCTGGAGACCTCCCGACTCCAACTCCAACTCTATATATCTTCTTTCGGGGAGAAAAAAATAGGAAAGAAGAAATCATCGCGTTTTATGATATGGAGCCGCCGCCAAGCCCTAAAACCTCTCGGGAGGGCTGATCTGGAGTCCGTTCGGGGCTCCGAAGAGGGGGTTCGTCGCCGTCGTCATCATCAACCATCCTCCATCACCAATTTCATGATGCTCACCGCCGTGCATGAGTAATTCCATCGTAGGCTTGCTGGATGGTGATAGGTTGGATGAGATTTATCATGTAATCGAGTTAGTTTTGTTAGGGTTTGATCCCTACTATCCACTATGTTCTGAGATTGATATTGCTATGACTTTGCTATGCTTAATGCTTGTCACTAGGGCCCGAGTGCCATGATTTCAGATCTGAACCTATTATGTTTTCATCAATATATGAAAGTTCTTGATCCTATCTTGCAAGTCTATAGTCACCTATTATGTGTTATGATCCGTTAACCCCGAAGTGACAATAATCGGGATACTTACCGGTGATGACCGTAGTTTGAGGAGTTCATGTATTCACTATGTGCTAATGCTTTGTTCCGGTTCTCTATTAAAAGGAGGCCTTAATATCCCTTAGTTTCCATTAGGACCCCGCTGCCACGGGAGGGTAGGACAAAAGATGTCATGCAAGTTCTTCTCCATAAGCATGTATGACTATATTCGGAATACATGCCTACATTACATTGATGAACTGAAGCTAGTTCTGTGTCACCCTATGTTATAACTGTTGCATGAGGAATCACATCTGACATAATTATCCATCACTGATCCATTGCCTACGAGCTTTTCATATATTGACCTTTGCTTATTTACTTTTCCGTTGCTACTGTTACAATCACTATAAAACCAAAACTATTACTTTTGCTACCATTACCGCTATTATCATATTACTTTGCTACTAAATACTTTGCTGCAGATATTAAGTTTACATGTGTGGTTGAATTGACAACTCAGCCGCTAATACTTGAGAATATTCTTTGGCTCCCCTTGTGTCGAATCAATAAATTTGGGTTGAATACTCTACCCTCGAAAACTGTTGCGATCCCCTATAGTTTTGGGTTATCATACCGAACGCACGGCGCCTCCGCGATCTGCACACGTTCAGCTCGGTGACGTCCCTCGAACTCTAGATCTAGTTGAGGCCGAGCGAGAGATTTGTCAGCATGACGGTGTGTTGATGGTGATGATGAAGTTATCGACGCAGGGCTTCACCTAAGCACTACGACAATATGACCGAGGTGGAAATCTGTGGAGGGGGGCACCGCACACGGATAAGAAATCAACTTCTATGTCTATAGGGTGCCCCCTCCCCGTATATGAAGGAGTGGAGGAGGGGGCCGGCCGGCCTCATAGGGCGCTCCCCAAGGGGGGAATCCTACTCCTACTAGGAGTAGGTTCCCCCCTTTCCTAGTCCAACTAGGAGGGGAATGAAAGGGAAGAGGGGAAGAAGGAAAGGAGGGCCGGCCCCCCTCTCCAGTTCGGATTGGGCTTGGGGGGGCACCCCTCCTCTTGGCCGCCTCCTCCTCTCTTCCACTAAAGCCCATGAAGGCCCATTAACCCCCGGGGGGTTCCGGTAACCTCCCGGTACTCTGGAAAATGCCCGAACCTATCTGAAACCTTTCTGGTGTCCAAACATAACCTTCCAATATATCAATCTTCATGCCTCGACCATTTCTAGACTCCTCGTCATGTTCGTGATCACATCTGGGACTCTGAAAAACCTTCGGTACATCAAATCACATAACTCACAATACATATTGTCATCGAACATTAAGCGTGCGGACCCTACGGGTTCGAAAACTATGTAGACATGACCAAGACTCATCTCCGGTCAATAACCAATAGCGGAACCTGGATGCTCATATTGGTTCCTACATATTCTACGAAGATCTTTATCGGTCAAACCACATAACAACATACATTGTTTCGTTTGTCATCGGTATGTTACTTGCCCGAGATTCGATCGTCGGTATCATCAGACCTAGTTCAATCTCATTACTGGCAAGTCTCGTTACTCGTTCCGTAATGCAACATCCCGTAACTACCTCATTAGTCAGATTACTTGCAAGGCTTATATTGATGTGTATTACCGAGAGGGCCCAGAGATACCTCTCCGACAATCGGAGTGACAAATCCTAATCTCGAAATACGCCAACCCAACAAGTACCTTTGGAGACACCTGTAGAGCACCTTTATAATCACCTAGTTACGTTGTGACGTTTGGTAGCACACAAAGTGTTCCTCCGGTAAACGGGAGTTGCATAATCTCATAGTCATAAGAACATGTATAAGTTATGAAGAAAGCAATAGCAATAAACTAAATGATCATAGTGCTAAGCTAACGGATGGGTCATGTCAATCACATCATTCTCTAATGATGTGATCACGCTCATCAAATGACAACTCATGTCTATGGCTAGGAAACTTAACCATCTTTGATTAATGAGCTAGTCAAGTAGAGGCATACTAGTGACACTCTGTTTGTCTATGTATTCACACATGTACTAAGTTTCCGATTAATACAATTCTAGCATGAATAATAAACATTTATCATGATATAAGGAAATATAAATAATAACTTTATTATTGCCTCTAGGGCATATTTCCTTCAGTCTCCCACTTGCACTAGAGTCAATAATCTAGATTACATTGTAATGACTCTAACACCCATGGAGTCTTTGTGCTGATCATGTTTTGTTCGTGAGAGAGGCCTAGTCAACGAGTCTGCAACATTCAGATCCGTATGTATCTTGCAAATCTCTATGTCTCCCTCCTTGACTTGATTGCGGATGGAATTGAAGCGTCTCTTGATGTGCTTGGTTCTCTTGTGAAATCTGGATTCCTTTGCCAAGGCAATTGCACCAGTATTGTCACAAAAGATTTTCATTGGACCCGATGCACTAGGTATGACACCTAGATCGGGTATGAATTCCTTCATCCAGACTCCTTCATTTGTTGCTTCCGAAGAAGCTATGTACTCCGCTTCGCATGTAGATCCCGCCACGACGCTTTGCTTAGAACTGCACCAACTGACAGCTCCACCATTCAATAAAAATATGTATCCGGTTTGTGACTTAGAGTCATCCGGATCAGTGTTAAAGCTTGCATAAACATAACCATTTACGATGAGCTCTTTGTCACCTCCATAAACGAGAAACATATCCTTAGTCCTTTTCAGGTATTTCAGGATGTTCTTGACCGCTGTCCAGTGATCCAGTCCTGGATTACTTTGGTACCTCCCTACTAAACTAATAGCAAGGCGCACATTAGGTCTGGTACCCAGCATTGCATACATGATAGAACCTATGGCCGAAGCATAGGGAATGACTTTCATTTTCTCTCCATCTTCTGCAGTGGTCGGGCATTGAGTCTGACTCAACTTCACACCTTGTAACACAGGCAGAACCCTTTTTTGCTTGATCCATTTTGAACTTCTTCAAAACTTTCTCAAGGTATGTGCTTTGTGAAATTCCAATTAAGCTTCTTGATCTATCTCTATAGATCTTGATGCCCAATATATAAGCAGCTTCACCGAGGTCTTCATTGAAAAATTCTTATTCAAGTAACCTTTTATGCTATTCAGAAATTCAGTATCATTTCCAATCAACAATATGTCATCCACATATAATATCAGATATGTTACAGAGCTCCTGAAAGCACAAGTGCTCCCTGGGTGATTTTGGTAATTAATGTCAACATATCTCTTGTTGGACTAATGCTTTCATCTAGTATGCTTCAGATAAGTTCAACAATGGAGTGGCATGGACTAGAGGATGTGGAACCCTTTCGAGATAATAAGGACAAAGGATTGGCTCAAGCTCAAAGCTCAGGACTCTACATTTCTCATTTTAGTGATCCAAGATCACATTGAGTCCATAGGAAAGCCAATACTATTAAGAGGGGATGAGGTGTTGCTTAATGGCTTGCTTGCTCAAAGTGCTTAGTGATATGCTCCACAGCCCTCAACCACTTTATCACATCCACGTATGTCCCAAAACAAAAGTCAAACTCGGCCCCACCGAAATCTTCTATCCGGCACCACCGAGTTCTCTTGACATAGCCACTGCCAGAAACCCTAATCAATTCGGTCTCACCGAGATGGGATTGCAAACTCTCTGTTGCCTATTGCATTAATTTCGGTCTCACAGAAATATGAAATCGGTCCACCGAGTTTTCTTGGCCAACTCTCTGTTTAGCTTATTACCAAAATCGGTCCCACCGAGTTTGTGTAATCAGTCCAACCGAGATGAGGCTTTACCCTAACCCTAGCACATCGGTCCCACCGAGTTGATCATGTCGGTCCCACCAAAAATCCTAACGTTCACATTTTGAACTAAATCGGTCTGACCGAGTTTTATACTTCGGTCCCACCGAGTTTGGTGATTTGTGTGTAACGGCTAGATTTTGTGTGGAGGCTATATATACCCCCACCCACTCTTCATTCATGGATAGAGCCATCAGAATATGCCTACACTTCCAACATACATTTTCTGAGAGAGAACCACCTACACTTGTGTTGAGGTCAAGATATTCCATTCCAACCACATAAATCTTGATCTCTAGCCTTTCCCAAGTTGCTTTCCACTCAAATCATCTTTCTACCAAATCCAATCCTATGAGAGAGAGAGAGTTGAGTGTTGGGGAGACTATCATTTGAAGCACAAGAGCAAGGAGTTCATCATCAACACACCGTCTATTACCTTTTGGAGAGTGGTGTCTCCTAGATTGGTTAGGTGTCACTTGGGAGCCTCCGTCAAGATTGTGGAGTTGAACCAAGGAATTTGAACGGGCAAGGAGATCGCCTACTTCGTGAAGATCTACCCTAGTGAGGCAAGTCCTTCGTGGGTGATGTCCATGGTGGGATAGACAAGGTTGCTTCTTTGTGGACCCTTCATGGGTGGAGCCTCCGTGGACTCGCACAACCGTTACCCTTCATGGGTTGAAGTCTCCATCAACATGGATGTACGATAGCACCACCTATCGGAACCACGCCAAAAATCTCTGTGTCTCCAATTGCCTTTGCACACTCTAATCCCATCCCTTTACATTCTTGCAACTTGCATGATTTACTTTCCGCTGCTCATATACTCTTATCATGCTTGCTTGATATGTATTATGAATGTTTAAACTTGTGCCAAAACTCCACTTCAACTTAAAGAATTTAAAAACTTCTACTTTTCTTGCTAAGAGTCTATTCACCCCCCTCTAGACACCTCTTCTCGATCCTTTCAATTGGTATCAGAGCTTTGGTCTCCATTGCTTTTGTTTAAACACCTTCGGAGGAATATGGATGAGTCTACGTTGGGGAGTATTAGACATAGAGTGCCTATTCTTGATGGAGAGTACTTTCATGAGTGGAAAAATGAGATGCTTGAGATTTTCAATGCATATCATTTGACCAAGTACATTACTACTCCTTGTGCTTGCATTGTTGATCCCTTGCATCCACACCCGATGAGGATCTTGACATGATTCGCAACCTTAGAACTATTAATATTATTACTAGAGGTTTGCCTAGAAATTTGCTTGGTTGCTTGCCTACTCTTGATTGTGCCTACACCATATGGAGATTCCTTGAGGAACGATTTCCAAACTATTCCTTGAAAAACTTAGATGAGATCCTTCATAAGTCTATTGCCTTGAGTAAGATGAGTTCCAATGATTCCAAATTTGGTGATTGTTTATTTGACCTTACAAATCTTACGAGTGCCAAAGGAGATGTTGGAATCATTAGCAATATCATTTCCGAAGTCATTAGAATTCATAGAGATGAACGTTGTTACGGTCATACTTCTAATGAATCACTCTCTCTAGGAATTGATCCACCACATGACAATGTTGAACATGGATACTATGATGAGGATGATGATAGTGACTATGATCTTGATGATGTGATGAGACACTTTGTTCTTATGGCCAATCTTCACGGCTACATGGCTGGGGGAAAGGAATGGGTCCTTGATAGTGGATGTACCGATCATATGACAAAGATATGTTTCGTGAGCTTGCTGAAAACTACGACCCTCGAAAGTATGTCACTTTCGTTGATAACTCAAAGGGTAAGGTGGTTGTCCTTGGTAAGGTGGCCATCTCACATGATAGCTCCATACAAAATGTTATGCTCGTTGAATCTCTTGGTTACAATTTACTTTCCGTATCTAGGCTTGCTGACTTTGGTTTCAACGTCCTATTTACTGAAGTAGTTTGCCAAGTGTTTCGTAGAGATAATCATAAAATGGTCTTTACCGGTACACGGAGAGGTGATCTTTAGATTGTTGATTTCACTAAAATGGCTCAACCTAGAACTTGCCTAATTGCTAAATCCTTGAAAGGTTGGTTGTGGCATAGGAGGTTAGGTCATGTGGGCATGCGAAATCTTGATAAGCTTATTAAAGGTGAGCATATCCTTGGAGTAAAAAATGTTATATTTGACAAGGATAGACTTTGTAGTGCTTGTCAAGCAGGAAAACAAGCTGGAGGAAGCCACCCCGTGAAGAACATTATGACCACGTGAAGACCGATCGAGCTACTTCATATGGATCTCTTTGGTCCCAATGCCTATAAGAGTCTCGGTGGTAACTCATTATGTCTAGTTATAGTTGATGATTTTTCAAGACTTACGTGGGTGTTCTTTCTTGATGATAAATCACAGGTCCAAAAGATCTTCAAGAACTTCGCTAGAAAAGTCCAAAATCAATTTGAAGTGAAGATTAAGAAGGTTCACAGAGACAACGGAACAGAGTTCAAGAACGCAAATGTGGATACCTTTCTTGACGAATAAGGGATTTCACATGAGTTCTCGACTACTTACATGCCTCAACAAAATGGAGTTGTTGAGAGGAAGAACTGAACTCTTATTGAGATGGCGAGGATGATGCTTGATGATTACAAGACTCCAAAACACTTTTGGGCGGAAGCCGTTTGAGACAGCTTGTCATGCAACAAATCGCTTGTATCTTCACAAGCTACTCAGCAAGACGGCATATGAGCTCCTCACCGGCAGCAAACCCCAAGTTGGATACTTTTGAGTATTTGGCTCAAAATGTTACATTCTTGACAAGCATCATAGTTCTAAATTTTCTCCTAAATCTCACGAAGGTTTCCTACTTGGTTATGGCTCCAACTCTCACACTTACCGTGTCTACAACAATTTCACCCGAAAGGTTGAAGAAACGGCAGATGTGAAGTTTGATGAATCTAACGGCTGGCAAGTAGAGCAATTACCAATTGATGTAGGAGATAAAGATCCTTCGGAAGCAATCCAAGACTTGTCTATTGGCAAGATTCGTCCAACGGAGGTGAAGGAGAGTACGTCGTCCATCCAAGTGGAGGCTTCCACCTCACGACAAGGTGAACCAAGAGTCGACATGGAAGCATCCACGAGTGGGACACATAAAGCTGAAGAAAACGAGGAAGTACACCAAGATGAACCTCATCAACCTCCTTCTCCACCAAGACAAGAGAACAACAGTGCCAATAATCAATAAGGTCAAGAAAGAGGCCAAGAAGAAGGACAAGATGATGAAGAAGATGTTCCACCCAGACTCAAGCAAAAGCTCCCACGAGTTCGAGCAAGAGTCTCAAGAGACCATACCGTCGAGCAAATCTACAATGATATCCAAACCGGGAGAATCACTTGCTCTAAATCTCGTTTGGCTAATTTTTGTGAACATTATTCATTCATCTCTAGTATTGAACCTATGAAGGTTGAAGAAGCATTGGAAGATCTGGATTGGATAAACGCCATGCATGAAGAGCTACACAACTTTGAGAGAAATCAAGTGTGGACATTGGTCAAGAAGCCCGACAACAACCACAACGTCATTGGTACCAAATGGGTGTTTCGCAATAAGTAAGACGAAGATGGTCAAGTCGTCCGCAACAAAGCTCGTCTCGTCGCCCAAGGCTACACTCAAGTCGAAGGTATGGACTAGGTGAGACATATGCCCCTGTTGCTAGACTTGAGTCCATCCGCATCTTGCTTGCCTATGCTAATCACCATGATATCACTTTATACCAAATGGACATTAAAAGTGCTTTTCTAAATGGTGAAATTGAGGAGGAAGTTTATGTTAAACAACCTCCCGGCTTTGTCAATCCTAAGAAACCCGATCATGTTTACAAACTTCACAAAGCTCTTTACGGTCTTAAACAAGCTCCTAGAGCGTGGTATAAATGCTTGACCAAGTTCCTTATTGAGAAAGGATTTGAGATTGGAAAGATAGATTCTACTCTTATTACTAAAAAGGTTAATGGTGAATTATTTGTATGCCAAATTTATGTTGATGATATCATATCTGGTTCAACTAACCCTCATTTTAGTGAGAAGTTTGGAAAGCTAATGTCGGAGAGGTTTGAGATGTCTATGATGAGTGAACTCAAGTTCTTTCTTGGTTTGAAAATCAAGCAAACTAAGGAAGGCACCTTTGTTTCTCAAACAAAGTACACCAAGGACTTATTCAAGAAGTTCAACATGCAAGAAAGCAAAGGTATGAAAACTCCCATGCCAACTAGTGGACATCTTGATTTGACCAAGGATGGCAAATCGGTTGACCAAAAGGTTTACCTCTCTATGATTGGTTCATTGTTATATCTATGTGCCTCCCGTCCCGATATCATGCTAAGTGTGTGCATGTGTGCTCGATATCAAGCGGCCCCTAAAGAATGTCATTTTAAGGCTTTGAAAAGGATAGTGAGATACTTAATACATACACCAAATTTTGGCATTTGGTATCCTAAGAGGTCCTCTTTTGATCTTGTTGGCTATTCCGATTCGGACTATGCCGGAGACAAGGTTGATAGAAAGTCCACTTCGGGTACTTGTCAATTTCTTGGTAGATCTCCTTCTTCTTGGTCTTCCAAGAAACAAAACTCGGTATCCTTATCCACTGCTGAAGCGGAATACATTGATGCCGGTTCATGTTGTGCTCAATTACTTTGGATGACCCAAACTCTTAAAGATTATGGGATCAACGTGAAACATGTTCCATTGCTTTGTGACAATGAAAGTGCTATTAAGATCGCTCACAATCCCGTGCAACATTCTCGAACTAAGCATACTGAAGTTCGTCATCATTTCATTCGAGATCATGTTGCTAAAGGGGACATTGATCTTAAACATGTTCGTACCGATAAGCAATTGGCGGATATATTCACCAAACCTCTTGATGAGAAAGTATTTTTCCGTTTGAGAGGTGAATTGAACATCATTGATGCTTCAAATTTGGAAGAGGAACTCCATTTGGATACATGCAAGGCATGAATCTATGACTAATCCTTGATATTTCTCTTATGATGATATTCATATGTCTTGGATATATTTGCACCCTTGCATGTTATCTAACCCTTGTAGGTACTTGGATGAATCTAAATCCATGAGATTGCAACTCACTCACATCTTGAGCAATCTCTACATCACCAAGTCTCTACTCCATGGTGGTTGAAGAGAAGGAAGCATGAAATCCCTCAACATATCCTTTGACAAATTCTATATATCAAATTTCATTTAGTATCAAACTTCATCATTGTCATTTTGGATACACAAGTGCTCTTCCTTGATAAACTAACCCATGTAGGTAGATGAACTCAACTCCAAGTGGTGCTCCCAACCATTCTTACGCTACATCAACCTAGAGCACCCCATGCAAGTTCATCTACATGATCAAGATCAACACCACAACCCAAGCCATGTCATTCCATCTTAGAGAAGACTTAACTCAAGTCATAGGTCAAAGCAACTCAACATGATGTGAATACATCAAATGCTTAAACGAAAAATGGTAACCCCATTTTGAGATCAAACGATGAGTATGACTTATGATCCTTAGTCAATATACTCTAACATAGGTGACTTTGTCACCGCCCAATTCTAGATGAAGTTCTCTAGTGCTTCTTTGAGTTTTTGCATTTTGCCCTTTGCATATTTATTCCCCTTTCCTTTATCAAAAAAAACTTCATCTAGATTTTCTTTTCTTTGTTTTGTTCCGCATTCCCTGCATCCAATTCATTGCAAATCCTTCAGTTAATTCCTTGCAAATCTTTGTGAGATCCTATTTGCCTAGTGAGCTGAGGTGACAAGTGTCCTCTCTGTGTTGAACTCGGTCATACCGATCTGTTGCTTCCGGTCACACCGAACCAATTCGGTACCACCGAAGACTACAACTCGGTATCACCAATTTCACTGCAGAGAAGACAATTTGCCATATGTTCATGTAGTTTTATTCCAGCTCCACTCGATGATTCTTGTCCTCTACCAGCATCACAATCTATATGCTGCTTTGCTCTGTGACTCAAGGACCAAACCTATTTTGACT
The DNA here is from genome assembly GCF_003073215.2 of Triticum urartu. Taxonomy (NCBI): domain Eukaryota; kingdom Viridiplantae; phylum Streptophyta; class Magnoliopsida; order Poales; family Poaceae; genus Triticum; species Triticum urartu. Next base: position 57,273,552 of record NC_053027.1, read on the forward strand.
CACACTCCAGAAGATTCCTTCTTGGAAATTGATGTCAAAGGGGGAGAGATGTCACATCAAAGCTTATCCTCTTCAAAGGGGGAGAGTGATAAAAAGGGAGAGAGAGGTAATCACCTCAAAGGCCACAGATACTTGGTGTTCAAGAGGAGAGAAGTCACATGTCTTTAAGAGGGGAAAGACATGTCTATGTTTATGTTTATGATCTATTTTTTGCTCTGATTTTGGTTCCCTATGTTCTCCCATTATCCAGTATAAGATTCAGGGGGAGAAAGACTGCTAGGGAAGGAAATCTTTGAATTCATTGCATATCTTTATCTTTTCGTGACATGTCTACATCAAATAGAGTACTCAGTACTCACTCTCTACATGTCATCCCAATCTTGGTACTCTTATGGTTTCTTTTGGTTGCTCTGGCTTGTAGATGTACCTATGTTATCTAACCTTGTTTACTCAGGTTCATCTCCTTCTAAGTCAACTCAAGACCACAAGGTAAGTATATGCATCACACTCATGTGCATGAGGATTTCTTGCTGATGTACATATTGTTTGCAAGAAAGACTCATGAGCATGTAGGTACATTTCCTATATTCACATCTTTTGCTCTGATGCATATAGCCAAGATACATGTAACACATTGCTTACTCTATCATGCTTATGCATTCACATGCCCTTATATTCCATATTTACATGATTGCATACATATAGGGGGAGCCTATGCATGTTACATGTGTTTCCAAAGCTTTACTTGCTATTTTCTATATCTTTATCTAAAGCGTTGATGTATGTTGTCATCAATTACCAAAAAGGGGGAGATTGAAAGCACAAGTGCTCCCTGGGTGATTTTGGTAATTAATGTCAACATACCTCTTGTTGGACTAATGCTTTCATCTAGTACGTTTCAGATAAGTTCAACAATGGAGTGGCATGGACTAGAGGATGTGGAACCCTGTCGAGATGATAAGGACAAATGATTGGCTCAAGCTCAAAGCTCAAGACTCTACATTTTTCATTTTAGTGATCCAAGATCACATTGAGTCCATAGGAAAGCCAATACTATTAAGAGGGGATGAGGTGTTGCTTAATGGCTTGCTTGCTCAAAGTGCTTAGTGATATGCTCCACAGTCCTCAACCACTTTCTCACATCCACATATGTCCCAAACCAAAATTCAAACTCGGCCCAACCAAAATCTTCTACCCGGCGCCACCGAGTTCTCTTGACATAGCCACTGCCAGTAACCCTAATCAATTCGGTCTCACCGTGATGGGCTTGCAACCTCTCAGTTGCCTATTGCATTAATTTCGGTCTCACAGAAATATGAAATCGGTCCCACCGAGTTTGCTTGGCCAACTCTCTGTTTAGCTTAGTACCAAAATCGGTTCCACGGAGTTTGTGTAATCGGTCCAACCGACATGAGGCTTTACCCTAACCCTAGCACATCGGTCCCACCGAGTTGATCATGTCGGTCCCACTGAAAATCCTAACGTTCACATTTTGAACTAAATCGGTCTGACCGAGTTTTATACTTCGGCCCCACCGAGTTTGGTGATTTGTGTGTAATGGTTAGATTTTGTGTGGAGGCTATATATACCCCTCCACCCACTCTTCATTCATGGAGAGAGCCATCAGAATATGCTTACACTTCCAACATACATGTTCTGAGAGAGAACCACCTACACTTGTGTTGAGGTCAAGATATTCCATTCCAACCACATAAATCTTGATATCTAGCCTTTCCCAAGTTGCTTTCCACTCAAATCATCTTTCTACCAAATCCAATCCTATGAGAGAGAGTTGAGTGTTGGGGAGACTATCATTTGAAGCACAAGAGCAAGGAGTTCATCATCAACACACCGTCTATTACCTTTTGGAGAGTGGTGTCTCCTAGATTGGTTAGGTGTCACTTGGGAGCCTCCGTCAAGATTGTGGAGTTGAACCAAGGAGTTTGTACGGGCAAGGAGATCTCCTACTTCGTGAAGATCTACCCTAGTGAGGCAAGTCCTTCGTGGGCGATGGCCATGGTGGGAGAGACAAGGTTGCTTCTTTGTGGACCCTTCTTGGGTGGAGCCCTCCGTGGACTCGCGCAACTGTTACCCTTCATGGGTTGAAGTCTCCATCAACGTGGATGTACGATAGCACCACCTATCGGAACCACGCCAAAAATATCTATGTCTCCAATTGCGTTTGCACACTCCAATCCCATCCCATTATATTCTTGCAACTTGCATGATTTACTTTCCGCTGCTCATATACTCTTATCATGCTTGCTTGATATGTATTATGAATGTTTAAACTTGTGCCAAAACTCCACTTCAACTTAAAGAATTTAAAAACTGCAACTTTTCTTGCTAAGAGTCTATTCACACCCTCTAGACACCTCTTCTCGATCCTTTCAGCTCCCACTTGATAACCCACAATTATAGGGGATCGCAACAGTTTTCAAGGGTAAAGTATTCAACCCAAATTTATTGATTCGACACAAGGGGATCCAAAGAATACTCTCAAGTATTAGCAGTTGAGTTGTCAGTTCAACCACACCTGGAAACTTAATATCTACAGCAAAGTATTTAGTAGCAAAGTAATATGATAGTAGTGATAACGGTAGCAAAAGGTAATAGTAGTAAAAGTAATGTTTTTGGTATTTTGTAGTGATGATAGCAATAGCAACGGAAAAGTAAATAAGCGAAGAACAATATATGGAAAGCTTGTAGGCAATGGATCAGTGATGGGGAATTATGCTGGATGCGGTTCATCATGTAACAGTCATAACCTAGGGTGACACAGAACTAGCTCCAGTTCATTGATATAATGTAGGCATGTATTCCAAATATAGTCATACGTGCTTATGGAAAAGAACATGCATGACACCTTTTGTCCTACCCTCCCGTGGCAGTGGGGTCCTTTCGGAAACTAAGGGATATTAAGGCCTCCTTTTAATAGAGTACCGGAACAAAGCATTAACACATAGTGAATACATGAACTCCTCAAACTACGGTCATCACCGGTAAGTATCCCGATTATTGTCACTTCGGGGTTAACGGATCATAACACATAATAGGTGACTATATACTTGCAAGATAGGATCAAGAACACTCATATATTGATGAAAACATAATAGGTTCAGATCTGAAATCATGGCACTCGGGCCCTAGTGACTAGTATTAAGCATAGCAAAGTCATAGCAACATCAATCTCAGAACATAGTGGACACTAGGGATCAAACCCTAACAAAACTAACTCCATTACATGATAGATCTCATCCAACCCATCACCGTCCAGCAAGCCTACAATGGAATTACTCACGCACGGCGGTGAGCATCATGAAATTGGTGATGGAGGATGGTTGATGATGACGATGGCGACGGATTCCCCTCTCCGGAGCCCCGAACTCCGGAGCCCCGAACGGACTCCAGATCAGCCCTCCCGAGAGGTTTTAGGGCTTGGCGGCGGCTCCGTATCGTAAAACGCGATGATTTCTTCTCTCTGATTTTTTCTCCCCGAAACTCAATATATGGAGTGGAGTTGGAGTCGGAGAGGCAACAGGGGGCCCACGAGGTAGGGGGGCGCGCCCCACCCTCGTGGAAGGTGGTGGGCCCCCTGGCCTTCATCTTTTGCAGGTATTTTTCTTATTTTCTGAAAAGTGGCTCCGTGAAGTTTCAGGTCATTCCGAGAACGTTTGCTCCTGCACATAAATAACACCATGGTAATTCTGCTGAAAACAGCGTCAGTCCGGGTTAGTTCCATTCAAATCATGCAAGTTAGAGTCCAAAACAAGGGCAAAAGTGTTTGGAAAAGTAGATACGTTGGAGACGTATCAAACGTTGGAGACGTATCAACTAACCCAAGCTTAAACCTTTTCTTGTCCTCAAGCAATTCAGTTAACAAACTGAAAGTTATAAAGAAAAACTTTTACAAACTCTGTTTGCTCTTGTTGTTGTAAATATGTAAAGCCAACATTCATGTTTTCAGCAAAGATTATGAACTAACCATATGCACAATAACATTTAGGTCTCATGTTTACTCATATCAATGGTATAATCAACTAGCGAGCAATAATAATAAATCTGGGATGACAACACTTTCTCAAAACAATCATAATATGATATAACAAGATGGTATCTCGCTAGCCCTTTCTGAGACCGCAAAACATAAATGCAGAGCACCTTTAAAGACCAAGGACTGACTAGACATTGTAATTCATGGTAAAAGAGATCCAGTCAAGTCATACTCAATGTAAACTAACAGTAATGAATGCAAATGACAGTGGTGTTCTCCAACTGGTGCTTTTTAATAAGAGGATGATGACTCAACATAAAAGTAAATAGATAGGCCCTTCGTAGAGGGAAGCGGGGATTTGTAGAGGTGCCAGAGCTTGGTTTTGAAATAGAGGTGAATAATATTTTGAGCGGTATACTTTCATTGTCAACATAACAACCAAGAGATGGCGATACTTCCATGCTACACACATTATAGGCGGTTCCCAAACAGAATGGTAAAGTTTATACTCCCCCTTCCACCAACAAGCATCAATCCATGGCTTGCTCGAAACAACGAGTGCCTCCAACTAACAAGAGTCCCAGGGGGAGTTTTGTTTGCAATTATTTTGATTTAGTTTGCATAAAGCATGGGACTGGGGCATCCCGGTGACCAGCCATTTATCTCGTGAGTGAGGAGCGGAGTCCACTCCTCTTGAGAATAACCCGCCTAACATGGAAGATACAGACAACCCTAGTTGATACATGAGCTATTCGAGCATACAAAACAGGATATTTATTTGAAGGTTTAGAGTTTGGCACATACAAATTTACTTGGAACGGCAGGTAGATACCGTATATAGGTAGGTATGGTGGACTCATGTGGAATAACTTTGGGGTTTAAGGGATTGGATGCACAAGTAGTATTCCACTTAGTACAGGTGAAGGCTAGCAAAAGACTATGAAGCGACCAGCTAGAGAGCGACAACAGTCATGAACATGCATTAAAATTAATCAACACCGAATGCAAGCATGAGTAGGATATAATCCACCATGAACATAAATATCGTGAAGGATATGTTGATTTTGTTTCAACTACATGCATGAACATGTGCCAAGTCAAGTCACTTAAATCATTCAGAGGAGGATACCACCCTATCATACCACATCATAACCATTTTAATAGCATGTTGGCACGCAAGGTAAACCATTATAACTCATAGCTAATCAAGCATGGCATAAGAAACTATGATCTCTAGTTGTCATTGCAAACATGTTTATTCATAATAGGCTGAATCAGGAACGGTGAACTAATCATATTTACAAAAACAAAAGAGGTCTTGTTCATACCAACTTTTCTCATCTCAGTCAGTCCATCATATATCATCATAATTGCCTTTCACTTGCACGACCGAATAGTGTGAATAATAATAATAGTGCACGTGCATTGGACTAAGCTGGAATCTGCAAGCATTCAATAGACAGGAGAAGACAAGGTAATATGGGCTCTTTTGTCAGATAAACAATAATGCATATAAGAGCCACTTCAACAATTTAATTATGGTCTTCTCCTATCGACCCCCAAAGAAAAGAAAAGAAATAAAACTTATTTACACGGGAAAGCTCCCAACAAGCAAAAGAAGAACAGGAAATATTTTTGGGTTTTCTTTTTAATTACTACTACAAGCATGGAAATTAAACTAACTAAAAGCTACAACTAATAATTTTGTTTTGTTTTTCTTAAGGTTTATTTAAACACACAAGAAGAAAGCATAAAAAGGAAATTAAACTAGCATGGGTGATACAATGAAAAAGTATGAGCACCGAGATCTAGCAATGAGTGTGTGCGCATAAATGTAATGTCGGTGAGAAATACGTACTCCCCCAAGCTTAGGCTTTTGGCCTAAGTTGGTCTATGGCCACGGCTGGCCTGGCGGATATCCATAATAGTAGTTGGGGTCGTACTGCGATGCAGCGGCTATCGCCTGTTGAGCTGCAGCGTGGTGACGAGCGGCCTCCTCTCTCCTCTCATACTCATCTGCCTCCTCTCTGGTAATAGTATATCCTCCTCTTGCCTGATAATCAAAGAAGGTAGGGGCAGGGAGAGTAATACGGGCAGCACGGCGTCTGTCAAAGATTAGTCGGTACTGGAGAGGTGATTCATTCCTCTCAACAAACTAGTGATGAACCATAGCATTAAAGTCTAGGTAAGCAGGTGGTAATTCAATATCATCTTCGCGTATGTCTATACCAAGAAAATTAGCTATGCGGGTTGCATAAATTCCTCCAAAGAAATCTCCATTATATCTATTAAGGTGCAACCTACGTGCAACAATGGCTCCCAAATTATCTGATTTGTCTCCTAACACAACACTCCTAAGAATACTAAGATCAGGGACACACATGTGACATGACTCATCTTTACCATTAATGCATCTACCTATGAAGAGAGCAAAATAATGTATAGCAGGAAAGTGAATGCTCCCTATGGTAGCTTGTGTAATATCTCTAGATTCTCCCACAGTTATTCTAGCAAGAAAATCTCTAAATTCATATTTGCGAGGATCCCTTATACTACCCCATTGTGGAATTTTGCAAGCAGTGGTAAGATCCTCTAAGTCCATAGTGTAAGATTTATCATAAAGATCAAACAGGATAGTTGGAGAATTACGTGAAGTTGAAAATTCAAACCTCCTCACAAAGGTACTGGTGAGATAGTAATACTGACTGCACTTCTCTTCCTTGAAGCTCACAAGATCAGCGTTACGCAAATATGCGTTAAATTCTTCCTTAATTCCCGCTCGATCCATAAAGTTCTCAGAAGGCCATTCACAAGGACGCACTGGAGCGTCTCTTGGTGGCTCTTCATCAGCATCACGCATTGCAAGCTTGTGTCCTTGTTTCCTTGAAGAACCACCTTGGAACATTTTCCTAAGCATATTTCTTCCTCTGAAAGATTCTGAAATTTTTTAGTAACTTCAAAATAAAAGTAAACCAAACTCAATAATATTGTTAGCAACTACTCCTACAAGTGCCTAGAGCCTATATCATGCATTAAAACTACTTTTGACCATATAAATTTGACATGCAAGCTCAAGAACAAGGTCACCTAAGCAGCAAAAATTTGCAATGAATAAAGCACTAGAACAAAAACTAATTGGACCAATGGAGCAGTCACATACCAAGGAACAATCTCCCCAAGCAGTTTTGTGAGAGGTGCTTTGAGCAAGGAGATCGAAAATGGCAGCAAAACGAGCTTGGACTCGGGTTTGAGCTGGATATTCGTGTTTGTGGGAGCAAGAAGAAGTGTATGGGTGAAAGGATAAGTGGAGGGGGCCACCATGGGCCCACGAGGCAGGGGGCGTGCCCTAGAGGGGTGGGCGCGTCCTCCACACTCGTGGGTAGGTGGTTGACCCCCTGGTGTGTTCCCAATTCCATAAATCCTCAAATATTCTAGAAAAATCATATTTAAATTTCAGGGCATTAGGAGAACTTTTATTTTCGAGGTATTTTTATATTGCATAGATAATCAAATAACAGACAGAAAAATATTTATTTTTATTTTATTTAATATAAATAATAGAAAGTAAAAGTGGGGTACAGAAGGTTGTGCCTTCTAGTTTCATCCACCTCATGATCATCAAAAGGAATCCACCAATAAGGTTGATCAAGTCTTGTTAACGAACTCATTCCGAATAACATGGAACCGGAGAAATTTCAAATAACACTATGTTACCTCAACGGGGATATGCACGTCCCCAATAATAAGAATATCATATTTCTTCTTGACAGTAGGAAGAGGAAATTCAAAACCTCCAAATATAATCGATGGAATTTTTCCAATAGAGTTGATACTATGAACTTGAGGTTGTTTCCTCGGAAAGTGTATCGTATGCTCATTACCATTAACATGAAAAGTGACATTACCTTTAGTGCAGTCAATAACAGCCTCTGCAGTATTCCAAAAGGGTCTTCCAAGAAAAATAGACATACTATCGTCCTCGGGAATATCAAGAATAACAAAGTCTGTTAAAATAGTAACGTTTGCAACTACAACAGGCACATCCTCACAAATACCGACACGTATAGCAGTTGATTTATCAGCCATTTGCAAAGATATTTCAGTGGGTGTCATCTTATTCAAATCAAGTCTGCGATATAAAGAGAGAGGCATAACACTAACACTGGCTCCAAGATCACATAAAGGAGTTTTAACATAGTTTCTTTTAATGGAGCATGGTATAGTGGGTACACCGGCATCTCCAAGTTTCTTTGGTATTCCACCCTTAAAAGTATAATTAGCAAGCATGGTGGAAATTTCAGCTTCCGGTATCTTTCTTTTATTTGTAATTATATATTTCATGTACTTAGCATAAGGATTGGTTTTAAGAATATCAGTTAATCGCATACGCAAAAAGATAGGTCTAATCATTTCAGCAAAGCGCTCAAAATCCTCATCATCCTTTTTCTTGGATGGTTTGGGAGGAAAAGGCATGGGTTTCTGAACCCATGGTTCTCTTTCTTTACCATGTTTCCTAGCAACAAAATCTTTCTTATCATAACGTTGATTCTTTGATTGTGGGTTATCAAGATCAACAACAGGTTCAATTTCTATGTCATTATCATTACTAGGTTGAGCATCATCATGAACATTATCACTAGTTTCAGGTTCATTACCAGATTGAGTTTCAGCATCAAAAATAGAAATATCATTTGGAATCTCAGGTATTTCAACAATAGGATCACTAGAAGCATGCAAAGTCCTATCATTTTTCTTTTTCTTCTTTTTAGAAGAACTAGGTGCATCTATTTTATTTCTCCAAGAATCTTGTTCAATTCTCTTAGGGTGGACTTCAGGATACAAAGGTTCCTGTGTCATTTTACCAGTTCTAGTAGCCACTCTAACAGCATTATCATTATCTTTACTATTCAATTCATTGAGCAAATCATTTTGAGCTTTAAGTACTTGTTCTACTTGAGTGGTAACCATAGAAGCATGTTTACTAATAAGTTTAAGTTCACCTTTAACATTAGCCATATAATCACCCAAGTGTTCAAGCATATTTGAATTGTATTTCAATTTTCTACAAAAATAAGCATTAAAATCTTCTTGCTTAGCCATAAATTTATCAAACTCATCTAAGCATGGGCTAGCAAATTTAGTAAATGGGATTTCAGCTTTATCATATCTATAGAGAGAATTTACCTTTACTACCTGTGTCGGGTTATCAAGACCATCAGTTTCTTCAATAGGTAAAGGATTAAGATTATGTGTTTCTCCAACAGGCGGTAAATTAAGACCATGTATTTCTTCAATAGGAGGTAAATTCTTAACATCTTCAGCTTTAATACCTTTTTCTTTCAAATATTTCTTTGCCTCTTGCATATCTTCAGGACTGAGAAAAAGAATACCCCTCTTCTTCGGAGTTGGTTTAGGAATAGGCTTAGGAATTGGCTCCGGAGGTGCCCAATTATTTTCATTTGTCAACATATTGTTCAATAGAATTTCAGCTTCATCCGGTGTTCTTTCCCTAAAAACAAAACCAGCACAACTATCCAGGTAATCTCTGGAGGCATCGGTTAGTCCATTATAAAAGATATCAAGTATTTCATTTTTCTTAAGAGGATGATCAGGCAAAGCATTAAGTAATTGGAGAAGCCTCCCCCAAGCTTGTGGGAGACTCTCTTCTTCAATTTGCACAAAAAAAAATATATATATATCCCTTAAAGCAGCTTGTTTCTTATGAGCAGGGAAATATTTAGCAGAGAAGTAATAAATCATATCCTGGGGACTACGCACACAACCAGGATCAAGAGAATTAAACCATATCTTAGCATCACCCTTTAATGAGAACGAAAATATTTTAAGGATGTAAAAGTAGCGAGTTCTCTCATCTTTAGTGAACAGGGTGGCTATAACAATCAACTTAGTAAGATGTGCCACAACAGTTTCAGATTCATAACCATGAAAAGGATCAGATTCAACCAAAGTAATTATATCAGGATCAACAGAGAATTCATAATCCTTATCAGTAACAAAGATAAGTGAAGTAGCAAAAGCAGGGTCAGGTTTCATTCTAGCATTTAGAGATTTCTTACTCCATTTAGCTAATAACCTTTTGAGTTCATTTCTATTTTTGCAAGCTAAAATAACTAAAGAAGCTTCTTGGTCAAAAACATAACCCTTAGGAATAACAAGTGATTCTTCAACATCACTTTCATCAGTATCATCAGATTCAATATTTTCAATCTCTCTAGCCCTAGCAAGTTGTTCATCAAGAAAATCACTAAGTGGCATAGTAGTATCAGGCATAGAGGTAGTTTCATCATAAGTATCATGCATAGCAGTAGTGGCATCATCAATAACATGCGACATATCAGAACAAATAGCAGAAGCAGGTATAGGTGTCGCAAACTTACTCATAACAGAAGGTGAATCAAGTGCAGAGCTAGATGGCAGTTCCTTACCTCCCCTCGTAGTTGAGGGATAGATCTTGGTTTTTGGATCTCTCAAGTTCTTCATAATGATAAGCAGATATATATCCCAAGTGACTCAAAGAATAGAGCTATGCTGCCCGGCAACGGCGCCAGAAAATAGTCTTGATAACCCACAATTATAGGGGATCGCAACAGTTTTCGAGGGTAAAGTATTCAACCCAAATTTATTGATTCGACACAAGGGGAGCCAAAGAATACTCTCAAGTATTAGCAGTTGAGTTGTCAGTTCAACCACACCTGGAAACTAAATATCTGCAGCAAAGTATTTAGTAGCAAAGTAATATGATAGTAGTGATAACGGTAGCAAAAGGTAATAGTAGTAAAAGTAATGTTTTTGGTATTTTGTAGTGATGATAGCAATAGCAACGGAAAAGTAAATAAGCGAAGAACAATATATGGAAAGCTTGTAGGCAATGGATCAGTGATGGAGAATTATGCTGGATGCGGTTCATCATGTAACAGTCATAACCTAGGGTGACACAGAACTAGCTCCAGTTCATTGATATAATGTAGGCATGTATTCCAAATATAGTCATACGTGCTTATGGAAAAGAACATGCATGACACCTTTTGTCCTACCCTCCCGTGGCAGTGGGGTCCTTTCGGAAACTAAGGGATATTAAGGCCTCCTTTTAATAGAGTACCAGAACAAAGCATTAACACATAGTGAATACATGAACTCCTCAAACTACGGTCATCACCGGTAAGTATCCCGATTATTGTCACTTCGGGGTTAACGGATCATAACACATAATAGGTGACTATAGACTTGCAAGATAGGATCAAGAACACTCATATATTGATGAAAACATAATAGGTTCAGATCTGAAATCATGGCACTCGGCCCTAGTGACAAGCATTAAGCATAGCAAAGTCATAGCAACATCAATCTCAGAACATAGTGGACACTAGGGATCAAACCTAACAAAACTAACTCGATTACATGATAGATCCCATCCAACCCATCACCGTCCAGCAAGCCTACGATGGAATTACTCACGCACGGCGGTGAGCATCATGAAATTGGTGATGGAGGATGGTTGATGATGACGATGGCGAGGATTCCCCTCTCCGGAGCCCCGAACGGACTCCAGATCAGCCCTCCCGAGAGGTTTTAGGGCTTGGCGGCGGCTCCGTATCGTAAAACGATGATTTTCTCTCTGATTTTTTCTCCCCGAAACTCAATATATGGAGTGGAGTTGGAGTCGGAGAGGCAACAGGGGGCCCACGAGGTAGGGGCCCACCCTCGTGGCAAGGTGGTGGGCCCCCTGGCCTTCATCTTTTGCAGGTATTTTTCTTATTTTCTGAAAAGTGGCTCCATGAAGTTTCAGGTCATTCCGAGAACGTTTGCTCCTGCACATAAATAACACCATGGTAATTCTGCTGAAAACAGCGTCAGTCCGGGTTAGTTCCATTCAAATCATGCAAGTTAGAGTCCAAACAAGGGCAAAAGTGTTTGGAAAAGTAGATACGTTGGAGACGTATCAGTTCCTGACCTGATCAACTGATTGCGATGTCCTCTAAAGATTAACTGCTCTGTCCATAAGACTCGAGTGAGGTGGAACCCGTCTACTATTGGGTCGAGGATTAGTGCGGCTGGATTGCCCTGATTGGCGTTAACCGGACGATCCGTGCGGTTGAAGGTGACCGGCCCTAGTTTATATTGTGGGACGGCTAGTTCCGTTGAGTCGCCATCCCTAAGGGTGCATATCTGGTCCGAGTTGGCAATTTGGGTGGTATTTACCACATTCACCGATTGAATATGGGGGGGAATTTCTTTTGCCCTCCTGTGTTCGGTGATCTGGGCTCTTCGTCGCTATCGTCGCTTTGAGACCCCTCTTCGTCTTTGGCGCCTGCCTTGCCGGCTTGTTTGAAGACCCAGCATTCTCTGTTGGTATGGGTGGCTGGTTTCTGGGGTGCCATGAATTTGGCATTGGCGATCGAGTATGCGGTCCAGACTGGATGGACCCGATTTTTATTTTTGGGTGGCCTTTCCGCTGACCGGACTTTGAGCCCCTGAACCCGGCATTAACTGTCGTATTTTCGGCGTTTTCACCATATTTGCGGCGCTTGTGTTTGTTGCGTCGTGGTTTGCCGTTGCTATCCCTGGCTTCTGATATGCCAGGTTTGCTTGTTGTATTGGTACTACGAGCCAACCAGCTATCTTCGCCCGCACAAAGCGGGTCATAAGTGTCGTGAGGGCTGCCATGGATTTTGGCTTCTCTTGGCCGAGGTGCGGCGAGCCATTCGTCACGGATATTATGCTTAAATGCCGCTAAGGCCTCTGCATCCGGACAGTCGACAATTTGGTTCTTCTTGGTTAGGAACCGGGTCCAGAATTTCCTGGCCGATTCCCCTGGCTGCTGAGTTATATGACTTAAATCGTCAGCGTCCGGCGGTCGCACATAAGTGCCCTGGAAATTGTCCAGGAATGCCTCTGCCAGGTTCTCCCAACTTCGATGGAGTTTGCCGGCAAGCTATTGAGCCAATGCCGAGCCCTTTGAGTTTTAGCGGGAGATACTTGATGGCATGTAGGTCATCCCCGCGGGATATGAATGTGGAGGAAGAAGTCTTCTATCCATACCGCGGGTCTGTAGTACCATCGTATGATTCGATGTTTATGGGTTTAAACCCTTCTGGGAATTCGTGATCCATTACTTCATCAGTGAAGCATAAGGGGTGTGCGGCGCCTCTGTGCCGGGCTATATCGCGACGCGGTTCATACGAGTCTTGTCTGCCGTGTCCGGCTCGGCCGGATTTGCTTTTAGTGTATCCGGCGTGACGATCATCGTCGCGTATTGGTGCGCGCCCCCGTGATCCGTAGATCGATCTTGCATGTTTTGCCTTGTTTTCCAATACGTCTCGCAGGTCCCGTGTGTTGCCCCGGGCCTTGGTATTTTTGTTTGATGGCGGCGGGGTGCGGGCTGACTTCAGGGAAATGCCTCTCTGTCTCGGCCACGAGGTGGCCGTCAGCCGCATCATACGCTGGTGATGTAGGTTTCAATGCTTCCTCCTCGAGGTGAGGTAGCAACCTGCGCTTTGGGTAACTCTTGGAGGGGCGCTCGAGTTCGTATTCCTCGGCCGCAAGGACTTCGGTCCATCTGTCTGCTAGCAAATCTTGATCAGCTTGAAGCTGTTGTTGCTTTTTCTTCAAGCTATTTGCTGTGGCCATAAGCCGGCTGTGAAGCGCTCCTGCTCGACGGGATCCTCAGGCACGATAAATTCTTCGTCGCCGAGGCTCACCTCGTCTTCGGAGAGAGGCATGTAATTGTCCTCCTCCGATTCTCCATCTGCTGCCCGCTCTGGAGGGCTAGCTTGTTCACCTCCCGCTCTAAATCGTGCTGGAGGGGATTGTTGTCGTCTTCGGCACTATCGGAGTGTTATTGTCTCTTGTGCCGGTATCACTACTTTTGCTATGCGGGACTTAGAGCGGCGCCGCTGACGTCGGCTTGGGTTGCTTCTTGGAGGGGTCATCCTCCGCTGTCTCGTCCATTGCTTCTTTGGGGGTGTCCACCATGTATATATCATATGATGAGGTGGCGGTCCAGCGCCCTGTGGGCGGTGGTTCCTGTTCGTCTCCTGCATCGTCGTCCATACCATCGATGTCTTCGGAGTCAAAGTCGAGCATGTCGGTTAAATCACAGTGGCTACTAAGTGGGTGGTGGGTGGGGAGCGAATTTCTTCGTCGTCCGCATCCCATTCTAGCCGGACATAGTTCGGCCAAGGTTCTCCTGACAAGGAGAGAGACCTTAATGAATTTAGCACGTCGCCGAAAGGCGAGTGCTGAAAGATATCTGCGGAGGTGAACTCCATGATCGGCGCCCAATCGGATTCGATAGGCATGGATGCGCTCGGAGTCCGTGGCCGGAGACGAATCCAGTGGTTCGGCACACGGCTCTCGTAAGGGGTGAAGTCAGTATCCGGCTCCTCGCCACTGAGAGTGCGGCCTCCATGGCGGGGTCTATCCCTCCCCTCCTCGGATGGCGCAATTTGCTCCGGATTGAAGGCCGGAGTAGTTGCAGGTGTGATCTCCCGAACACTGTCCGACGGCAGAGTTACGTCATGCGTCGTGATGCGGCGCACCTGACATGGGCTCGAATCCGTCGAAGATCAAGTCTCCGCGGATGTCGGCAGTGTAGTTTAAGTTTCCGAACCTGACCTGATGGCCAGGGTAGCTCTCGATCTGCTCCAGATGGCCAAGCGAGTTGGCCCGCAGTGCGAAGCCGCCGAATATGAAGATCTGTCCGGGGAGGAAAACCTCACCCTGGACCGCATCGTTACCGATGATCGAAGGAGCCATCAAGCCTTACGGTGACGGCACAGTGGAACTCTCAATGAAAGCACCAATGTCGGTGTCAAAACCGGCGGATCTCGGGTAGGGGGTCCCGAACTGTGCGTCTAAGGCGGATGGTAACAGGAGGCAGGGGACACGATGTTTACCCAGGTTCGGGCCCTCTTGATGGAGGTAATACCCTACGTCCTGCTTGATTGATCTTGATGATATGAGTATTACAAGAGTTGATCTACCACGAGATCGTAGAGGCTAAACCCTAGAAGCTAGCCTATGGTATGATTGTTGTTGTCCTACGGACTAAACCCTCCGGTTTATATAGACACCGGAGGGGGCTAGGGTTACACAGAGTCGGTTACAAGGGAGGAGATCTACATATCGTATTGCCAAGCTTGCCTTCCACGCCAAGGAGAGTCCCATCCGGACACGGGACGAAGTCTTCAATCTTGTATCTTCATAGTCCAACAGTCCGGCCAAAGGATATAGTTCGGCTGTCCGAAAACCCCCTAATCCAGGACTCCCTCACTGATCAACCACCATAATGATGCCGCTAGTTTAGGATTGCAAAAGCTTAGGCTTGGGGGAGGTCATCACCACTTCTACATCAAGATGTGGTAGTATTATTTGAACAAATTATAATGAGGTTGTACTTAAGCTCGAGGAGCTTCAAACACTCGTGTTGGCTTGGTCCAACACATAGCTTTTTACTTGCTTTCATTTTTCTTTTTGTTTTTGCCTTTTCGGATTTTTCATTTGCAAGTTAGTTTTCAAAAACCCAAAAATCAAAAAAAAATAGAATAAGCTTTGCTTTGCTCTTACTCTTTTTGCCCCTTGGAGTTCGTTTGCATTTTTGTTTTTAGAGGAGTTGATCTATGCCGGACAACGAGGAATGCAAGAGTAAGGAAGAGAAGTGTGTAAATTCACAACCGTGAAGGTATGTCCTATGACTCCCGCCCTTTTCACTTGGAATACTTAGAGTAGATGTAGTGGTAGTATGTGTGATATGTGCAAATGGGAGTAAGTCTTGATAATTAAGAAAAATGTTTTGTTCTAGTAGCTGAAATAATTTTGCAGCCTTTGTTCCGTTTAGTCTAGATAACCAAGAGTTGTGTGGGACTGTTTTTAAATGAAATGATCTTAAGTAGGAATAACCATGCACAAGAGAAAGTCTTCAAAGACTTTGGAGTTGAGAAAATTGTAGAGAAAGTGATGTTTTAAATGCTCAGCCCCACATTATTAATTTTAATAGACTTGATATTAGTTGTGGATTAAATTATCTAGATGAACTTAGTTGAAGGGTGAACGAGATTATGCTAGAAAACTGTGTTGTATCTCTTACATGGTGCTTCAGCTTCTCGCTAGTGCCATGGCCCTGCTACTCTATGCACGTGTACGTGTGTAAATGTGGCTTCGTCACCCTTCTTGATGTTATTTCGAGGACTCCGCTAGCCATAGAATGATCCACCAAGAGCGAAAGCTCGAATTTCGGCTATGAGTTTATTACCGTACATAGTGGCAACACTATAAACGCATATTATTCAGCTTTCTATTGAATGAGCATGTATGTGGTAAACAAAGGGGGCTGATCAAAAGGGTTCGAAAGAGACTAGTTCCCTGGGGCTCTCCGCGCATATTATCTTGCATGCCATCTTTCACATGTTGGCCTGCGTGACTAGTTCCCCGGGGCTCTCCGTGCCGTCTGATCTGCATGCCCGCCTTGCACCAGACGTTTTTCCTCAGGGATCCATGACGGGTGGGCCACGGGCACAATTGGGGATACCCCTCTATGGGGTTTTTTATCGCGCCCGTGAGCGCCATTGCGCTGTTGGCCCATGCGCCTCGCATGGATGGGACATTCAACTGGTTGGAGAGGGCCATCCGGCCAGTGGTCATGATGGCACACCAGTCGACATGTTTTCTTGCTTGTCTGAATGGCCAATGTCCTTCACCCTTTGCTGGGGTATTTCGTACACGTGGGCCGGATACGCCCATGTGGCCGACTCGAGGTGTGTGTGCCGTGTGTACGACCTTGACCTTCGCGTGGGTGTGCATGTGTGTTTGCTAGGGCCTTTTCTGGATGGCCTTATTTGCATATGCTCGGATGGTGGATGGTGTCGGGGCAAGCGC
This sequence comes from Triticum urartu, assembly GCF_003073215.2. Classification (NCBI taxonomy): domain Eukaryota; kingdom Viridiplantae; phylum Streptophyta; class Magnoliopsida; order Poales; family Poaceae; genus Triticum; species Triticum urartu. The sequence continues at coordinate 57,290,440 of NC_053027.1, forward strand.
GACGGCTAGTATGGGTGCTATTTATGAGCAATATTTTTGCACTCATTCCAGCATTGTTTAAACCGGATAATCCTGGAATATCCGAGAGAATCCCTCCGATATTGCCACTAATGACTAATGAATGAAAGAGATTGCAAATTTATTTGTTTTCAATGTCTTTCCAATGGAAATGGGCTCAAATATGGAAGGACATCATCACATCACACAAAAGAAAATATGAAGTTTGGTGGGGAAGGCAAATCAACTGGAGCCACAACAAGCTATCCAGAGCGCAAGACGACGCATAGTATGAATGTGCCCACTCATAGCAGCGGTTGTACCGCACGTCGTCGGCCCCAGGGCGTCCACCTAACCAACTCCTATAAAGGAGCCACACCAGAATCTCAACATGAGAGCCACCATTAGAGAAACAGGGAATCAAAAGCCATCTTCCAACCCTAGCCGCTGCCATTTCCCATCTCATATCCATAGACGCTTCCACATTCATCACTTCATCTATTCTCTCCAAGTTAGTCATACTTGTAATCGGTGCATCAAATCCAGCAACTATATATTGTAAGATGTCACCCAATCATTCATGTTTATATCCTCTTTAATGGGTTCATCTTGCGATCCAATCCATATCTGTGAGTAATTCGGTAAGGAAATGGGTTGAGGCAAGGCCTTGCAACCATGTAACTGTGCACGGGGTCGTTAGAACGACTTTGTGTATTTGATGCTATTTGTATGTGTCCAATTGCAACAGAGTTCTTCTATTTTCTTCTTGTTCTAAGGCCCTGCAGGGACCCAGGATCCCATAGATCGACCAAGGAGGAGGTAAGAAGCGAGGATGCGTGGAAGCTATTCTGAATAGAAGTGAGAGAGGGGTTTGTAGGATATCAGAAACAATTCCTGAAGGAAATATGCCCTAGAGGCAATAATAAAGTTATTATTTATTTCCTTATATCATGGTAAATTTTTATTATTCATGCTAGAATTGTATTAACCGGAAACATAATACATGTGTGAATACATAGACAAACAGTATGTCACTACTATGCCTCTACTTGACTAGCTCGTTGAATCAAAGATGGTTAAGTTTCATAGCCATAGACATGAGTTATCATTTGATTAACGGGGTCACATCATTAGAGAATGATGTAATTGACTTGACCCATTCCGTTAGCATAGCACTTGATCGTTTAGTTTGTTGCTATTGCTTTCTTCATGACTTATACATGTTCCTATGACTATGAGATTATGCAACTCCCGTTTACCGTAGGAACACTTTGTGTGCTACCAAACGTCACAACGTAACTGGGTGATTATAAAGGTGCTCTACAGGTGTCTCCAAAGGCACTTGTTGGGTTGGCGTATTTCGAGATTAGGATTTGTCACTCCGATTGTCGAAGAGGTATCTCTGGGCCCACTCGGTAATGCACATCATTATAAGCCTTGCAAGCATTGCAATGAATGAGTTAGTTGCGGGATGATGTGTTACGGACCGATCAAATCTCGGGCAAGTAACATACCGATGACAAAGGGAACAACGTATGTTGTTATGCGGTCTGACCGATAAAGATCTTCGTAGAATATGTAGGAGCCAATATGGGCATCCAGGTCCCGCTATTGGTTATTGACCAGAGAGGTGTCTCGGTCATGTCTACATAGTTCTCGAACCCGTAGGGTCCGCACGCTTAACGTTCGTTGACGATATAGTACTATATGAGTTATGTATGTTGATGACCGAATGTTGTTCGGAGTCCGGGATGAGATCACGGACATGACGAGGAACTCCGGAATGGTCCGGAGATAAAGTTTGATATATGGGATAATAGTGTTTGGTCTCCGGAAGGGTTCCGGAATTCACCGAAGGGGTTCCGGATGTTTCCCGAAATGTTTGGGTACGAGAACACTTTATTTGGGCCAAAGGGGAAAGCCCACAAGGTTTTTGGAAAGCGCAAAAGGAAGTTTTGCGGAGTCCAGGGAGACCAGATCCGGCTCTGGAGACGCGGAACCCTGGCGTCTGGCCCTGGAGTCCGAGAAGGACTCTTGCCTTTCGGGTGAAACCGACTTTGTGGAGGCTTTTACTCCAAGTTTCGACCCCAAGGCTCAACATATAAATAGAGGGGTAGGGCTAGCACCCAAGACACATCAAGAAACACCAAGCCGTGTGCTCGGCAACCCGTCCCCTCTAGTTTATCCTCCATCATAGTTTTCGTAGTGCTTAGGCGAAGCCCTGCGGAGATTGTTCTTCACCAACACCGTCACCACGCCGTCGTGCTGCCGGAACTCATCTACTACTTCGCCCCTCTTGCTGGATCAGAAGGCGAGGACGTCACCGAGCCGAACGTGTGCAGAACTCGGAGGTGCCGTGCTTTCGGTACTTGGATCGGTCGGACATGAAGATGTACGACTACATCAACCGCGTTGATATAACGCTTCCGCGAACGGTCTACGAGGGTACGTAGACAACACTCTCCCCTCTCGTTGCTATGCATCACCATGATCTTGCGTGTGCGTAGGAAATTTTTTTGAAATTACTACGTTCCCCAACAGTGGCATCCGAGCCAGGTTTTATGCGTAGATGTATATGCACGAGTAGAACACAAGTGAGTTGTGGGCGATATAAGTCATACTGCTTACCAGCATGTCATACTTTGGTTCGGCGTATTGTTGGATGAAGCGGCCCGGACCGACATTACGCGTACGCTTACGCGAGACTGATTCTACCGACGTGCTTTGCACATAGGTGGCTGGGCGGGTGTCAGTTTCTCCAACTTTAGTTGAACCGAGTGTGGCTACGCCCGGTCCTTGCGAAGGTTAAAACAGCACCAACTTGACAAACTATCGTTGTGGTTTTGATGCGTAGGTAAGAACGGTTCTTGCTAAGCCCGTAGCAGCCACGTAAAACTTGCAACAACAAAGTAGAGGACGTCTAACTTGTTTTTGCAGGGCATGTTGTGATGTGATATGGTCAAGACGTGATGAGATATAAGTTGTTGTATAAGATGATCATGTTTTGTTGAAGTTATCGGCAACTGGCAGAAGCCTTATGGTTGTCTCTTTATTGCATAAGATGCAAGAGCCAAATAATTGCTTTACTTTATCGCTATGCGATAGCAATAGTTGCAAGAGCAATAGTTGGCGAGACGACCATGTGACGACACATTGATATAGATCAAGATGATGGAGATCATGGTGTCATGCCGGTGACGATGGAAATCATGACGATGCTTTGGAGATGGAGATCAAAGGCACAAGATGATGATGGCCATATCATGTCACATATTTTGATTGCATGTGATGTTTATCTTTTATGCATCTTATCTTGCTTTGATTGACGGTAGCATTATAAGATGATTCCTCACTAAATTTCAAGATAAAAGTGTTCTCCCTGAGTATGCACCGTTGCCAAAGTTCGTCGTGCCCAGACACCACGTGATGATCGGGTGTGATAAGCTCTACGTCCATCTACAACGGGTGCAAGCCAGTTTTGCACACGCAGAATACTCAGGTTAAACTTGACGAGCCTAGCATATGCAGATATGGCCTCGGAACACTGAGACCGAAAGGTCGAGCGTGAATCATATAGTAGATATGATCAACATAGTGATGTTCACCATTGAAAACTACTCCATTTCACGTGATGATCGGTTATGGTTTAGTTGATTTGGATCACGTGATCACTTAGAAGATTAGAGGGATGTCTATCTAAGTGGGAGTTCTTAAGTAATATGATTAATTGAACTTAATTTATCATGAACTTAGTCCTGGTAGTATTAGCATATCTATGTTGTAGATCAATAGCTCGCGTTTAGCTCCCCTGTTTTATTTTTGATATGTTCCTAGAGAAAACTAAGTTGAAAGATGATAGTAGCAATGATGCGGATGGGTCCGTGATCTGAGGTTTATCCTCATTGCTGCACAGAAGAATTATGTCCTTGATGCACCGCTAGGTGACTATATGCAGGAGCAGATGCAGACGTTATGAACGTTTGGCTAGCTCAATATGATGACTACTTGATAGTTTAGTGCACCATGCTTAAACGGCTTAGAATCGGGACTTCAAAGACGTTTTGAATGTCATGGACCATATGAGATGTTCCAGGAGTTGAAGTTAATATTTCAAGCAAATACCCTAGTTGAGAGATATGAAGTCTCCAACAAGTTCTATAGCTAAAAGATGGAGGAGAATAGCTCAAGTAGTGAGCATGTGCTCAGATTGTCTGGGTACTACAATCACTTGAATCAAGTGGGAGTTAATCTTCCAGATAAAATAGTGATTGACAGAATTCTCTAGTCACCATCACCAAGTTAGTAGAACTTCGTGATGAACTATGATATGCAAGGGATAACGGAAACGATTCCCAAGCTCTTCGTATGCTGAAAATCGACGAAGGTAGAAATCAAGAAAAACATCAAGTGTTGACCACTAGTTTCAAGAAAAGGGCAGGGAAGAAGGGGAACTTCAAGAAGAACAAGCAAGTTGCTGCTCAAGTGAAGAAGCCCAAGTCTGGTCCTAAGCCTGAGACTAAGTGCTTCTACTGCAAAGGGACTGGTCACTGGAAGCAGCGGAACTGCCCCAAGTATTTGGCGGATAAGAAGGATGGCAAAGTGAACAAAGGTATATTTGATATACAGATTATTGATGTGTATTTTACTAGTGTTCGTAGCAACCCCTCGGTATTTGATACTGGTTCAGTTGCTAAGAGTAGTAACTCGAAACGGGAGTTGCAGAATGAACAGACTAGTTAAGGGTGAAGTGACGATGTGTGTTGGAAGTGGTTCCAAGATTGATATGATCATCATCGCACACTCCCTATACTTTCGGATTAGTGTTGAACCTAAATAAGTGTTATTTGGTGTTTGCGTTGAGCATGAATATGATTTGATCATGTTTATTGCAATATGGTTATTCATTTAGTAAGAGAATAATTGTTGTTCTGTTTAAATGAATAAAACCTTCTATGGTCATACACCCAATGAAAATGGTTTGGATCTCGATCGTGGTGATACACATTTCATAATATTGAAGCCAAAAGATGCAAAGTTAATAATGATAGTGCAACTTATTTGTGGCACTGCCGTTTAGGTCATATTGGTGTAAAGCGCATGAAGAAAATCCATGCTGATGGGCTTTTGGAATCACTTGATTATGAATCAGTTGATGCTTGCGAACCGTGCCTCATGGGCAAGATGACTAAGACTCCGTTCTCCGAACAATGGAGCAAGCAACTGACTTATTGGAAATAATACATACTGATGTATGCAGTCCGATGAATGTTGAGGCTCGCGGGGGTATCATTATTTTCTGACCTTCACAGATGATTTGAGCAGATATGGGTATATCTACTTGATGAAACATAAGTCTGAAACATTTGAAAAGTTCAAAAATTCAGAGTGAAGTGGAAAATCATCGTGACAAGAAAATAAAGTTTCTACGATCTGATCGCAGACAAATATTTGAGTTACGAGTTTGGTCTTCAATTAAAACAATGTGGAATAGTTTCACAAACTCATGCCACCTGGAACACCACAGCATAATGGTGTGTCCGAATGTCATAACCGTACTTTATTGGATATAGTGCAATATATGATGTCTCTTACCGATTTACCACTATCATTTTGGGGTTATGCATTAGAGACAGCTGCATTCACATTAAATAGCACATCTAAATCCATTGAGACGACACCGTATGAACTGTGTGGCAAGAAACCTAAGTTGTCGTTTCTTAAAGTTTGAGGTTGCGATGCTTATGTGAAAAAGTTTCAACCTGATAAGCTCAAACCCAAATCGGAGAAGTGCGTCTTCATAGGATACCCAAAAGAAAATGTTGGGTACACCTTCTATCACAGATCCGAAGGCAAGATATTCGTTGCTGTGAATGGATCCTTTCTAGAAAAGGAGTTTCTCTCGAAAGAAGTGAGTGGGAGGAAAGTAGAACTTGATGAGGTAACTGTACCTGCTCCCTTATTGGAAAGTAGTTCATCACAGAAATCTGTTCCTGTGACTACTACACCAATTAGTGAGGAAGCTAATGATGATGATCATGTAACTTCAGATCAAGTTACTACCGAACCTCGTAGGTAAACCAGAGTGAGATCCGCACCAGAGTGGTACGGTAATCCTGTTCCGGAGGTCATGTTACTTGACCATGACGAGCCTACGAACTATGAGGAAGCGATGATGAGCCCAGATTCCGCGAAATGGCTTGAGGCCATGAAATCTGAGATGAGATCCATGTAATGAGAACAAAGTATGGACTTTGATTGACTTGCCCAATGATCGGTGAGCCATTGATATTAAATGGATCTTCAAGAGGAAGACGGACGCTGATAGTAGTGTTACTATCTACAAAGCTAGAATTGTCGCAAAAAGGTTTTCGACAAGTTCAAGGTGTTGACTACGATGAGAGTTTCTCACTCATATCTATGCTTAAGTCTGTCCGAATCATGTTAGCAATTGCCGCATTTTATGAAATCTGGCAAATGGATAAACAAAACTGCATTCCTTAATGGATTTATTAAAGAAGAGTTGTATATGATGCAACCAGAAGGTTTTGTCAATCCTAAAGGTACTAACAAAATATGCAAGCTCCAGCGATCCATCTATGGACTGGTGCAAGCATCTCGGAGTTGGAATATATGCTTTGATAAGTTGATCAAAGCATATAGTTTTATACAGACTTGAGGTGAAGCCTGTATTTACAAGAAAGTGAGTGGGAGCACTACAGCATTTCTGATAAGTATATGTGAATGACATATTGTTGATCGGAGATAATGTAGAATTATTCTGCAAATCATAAAGGAATGTTTGAAAGGAGTTTTTCAAAGAAAGACCTCGGTGAAGCTGCTTACATATTGAGCATCAAGATCTATAGAGATAGATCAAGACGCTTGATAAGTTTTTCAATGAGTACATACCTTGACAAGATTTTGAAGTAGTTCAAAATGGAACAGTCAAAGAAGGAGTTCTTGCCTGTGTTACAAGGTGTGAAGTTGAGTAAGACTCAAAACCCGACCACGGCAGAAGATAGAGAGAGAATGAAAGTCATTCTCTATGCCTCAGCCATAGGTTCTATAAAGTATGCCATGCTGTGTACCAGACCTATTGTATACCCTGCCCTGAGTTTGGCAAGGGAGTACAATAGTGATCTAGGAGAAGATCACTGGACATTGGTCAAAATTATCCTTAGTGGAATAAGGATATGTTTCTTGATTATGGACGTGACAAAAGGTTCGTCGTAAAGGGTTACGTTGATGCAAGTTTTGACACTAATCCAGATGACTCAAAGTCTCAATCTGGATACATATTGAAAGTGGGAGCAATTACCTAGAGTAGCTCCGTGCAGAGCATTGTTGACATAGAAATTTGCAAAATACATACGGATCTGAATGTGTCAGGCCCGTTGACTAAACTTCCCTCACAAGCAAAACATGATCACACCTTAGTACTCTTTGGGTATTAATCACATAGCGATGTGAACTAGATTATTGACTCTAGTAAACCCTTTGGGTGTTGGTCACATGACGATGTGAACTATGGGTGTTAATCACATGGTGATGTGAACTATTGGTGTTAAATCACATGGCGAGGTGAACTAGATTATTGACTCTAGTGCAAGTGGGTGACTGAAGGAAATATGCCCTAGAGGCAATAAAAAAGTTATTATTTATTTCCTTATATCATGATAAATGTTTATTATTCATGCTAGAATTGTATTAACCAGAAACATGATACATGTGTGAATACATAGACAAACAGAGTGTCACTAGTATGCCTCTACTTGACTAGCTCGTTGATCAAAGATGGTTATGTTTCCTAGCCATAGACAAAGAGTTGTCATTTGATTAACTGGATCACATCATTAGGAGAATGATTTGATTGACTTGACCCATTCCATTAGCTTAGCACTTGATCGTTTAGTTTGTTGCTATTGCTTTCTTCATGACTTATACATGTTCCTATGACTATGAGATTATGAAACTCCCATTTACCGGAGGAACACTTTGTGTGCCACCAAACGTCACAACGTAACTGGGTGATTATAAAGGTGCTCTACAGGTGTCTTCGAAGGTACTTGTTGGGTTGGCGTATTTCGAGATTAGGATTTGTCACTCCGATTGTCGGAGAGGTATCTCTGGGCCCTCTTGGTAATGCACATCACTATAAGCCTTGCAAGCATTGTGACTAATGAGTTAGTTGCGAGATGATGTATTACGAAACGAGTAAAGAGACTTGCCGGTAACGAGATTGAACTAGGTATTGAAATACCGACGGTCGAATCTCGGGCAAGTAACATACCGATGACAAAGGGAACAATGTATGTTGTTATGCGGTTTGACCGATAAAGATCTTCGTAGAATATGTGGGAGCCAATATGAGCATCCAGGTTCCGCTATTGGTTACTGACCGGAGAGGTGTCTCGGTCATGTCTACATAGTTCTCGAACCCGTAGGGTCCGCACGCTTAAAGTTCGATGACGGTTATATTATGAGTTTATGTGTATTCATGTACCGAAGGTAGTTCGGAGTCCCGGATGAGATCGGGGACATGACAAGGAGTCTCAAAATGGTCGAGACGTAAAGATCGATATATTGGACGACTATATTAGGACATCGGAAAGGTTCCGAGTGATTCGGGTATTTTTCGGAGTACCGGAGAGTTGCGGGAATTCGTCGGCGAGTATATGGGCCTTATTGGGCTTTAGGGGAAATAGAGAGGAGAGGTTGCCCCCCTCCCCAGGCCTAGTCCGAATTGGACTAGGGGGAGGAGCTGCGCCCCCTCCTTCCTTCTCTTCTCTCTTCCCTTGCCTTGACTCCTACTCCTACTACTTGGAAGGGGGGAATCCTAGGTGGGAGTAGGGCTCCTCCAGGGCGCGCCATAGGGGCAGGCCCTCTCCCCCCTCCTCCACTCCTTTACATACGTGGCCAGGGGCACCCCATAGACACAACAATTGATCCCTTGGATCTCTTAGCCATGTGCGGTGCCCCACTCCACCATAATCCACCTCGATCATATCGTAGCGGTGCTTAGGCGAAGCCCTGCATCGGTAGAACATCATCATCGTCACCACGCCGTCGTGCTGACGAAACTCTCCCTCAACACTCGGCTTGATCGGAATTTGAGGGACGTTATCGAGTTGAACGTGTGCAGAACTCGGAGGTGTCGTGCGTTCGGTACTTGATCGGTCGGATCGTGAAGACGTACGACTACATCTACCGCGTTGTGCTAACGCTTCCGCTTTCGGTCTACGAGGGTACGTGGACAACACTCTCCCATCTCGTTGCTATACATCACCATGATCTTGCGTGTGCGTAGGAATTTTTTTGAAATTACTATGTTCCCCAACAAACATAGGGTGACACAGAACTAGCTCCAATTCGTCAATGTAATGTAGGCATGTATTCCGAATATAGTCATACGTGCTTATGGAAAAGAACTTGCATGACATCTTTTGTCCTACCCTCCCGTGGCAGCGGGGTCCTAATGGAAACTAAGGGATATTAATGCCTCCTTTTAATAGAGAACCGGAACAAAGCATTAGCACATAGTGAATACATGAACTCCTCAAACTAGGGTCATCACCGGTAAGTATCCGATTATTGTCACTTCGGGGTTAACGGATCATAACACATAATAGGTGACTATAGACTTGCAAGATAGGATCAAGAACTCTCATATATTGATGAAAACATAATAGGTTCAGATCTGAAATCATGGCACTCGGGCCCTAGTGACAAGCATTAAGCATAGCAAAGTCATAGCAACATCAATCTCAGAACATAGTGGATACTAGGGATCAAACCCTAACAAAACTAACTCGATTACATGATAAATCTCATCCAACCCATCACCGTCCAGCAAGCCTATGATGGAATTACTCACGCACGGCGGTGAGCATCATGAAATTGGTGATGGAGGATGGTTGATGATGACGACGGTGACGAATCCCCCTCTCCGGAGCCCCGAACGGACCCCAGACCAGCCCTCCCGAGAGGTTTTAGGGCTTGGCGGCGGCTCCGTATCGTAAAACGTGATGATTTCTTCTTTCCTATTTTTTTTCTCCCCGAAAGCAGTTATATAGAGTTGGAGTTGGAGTTGGGAGGTCTCCAGGGGGCCCACGAGGTAGGCGGCGCGCCCCCCACCCTCGTGGCAAGGGTGTGGGCCCCCTGGTCTTCATCTTTGGCGACGATTTTTTATTATTTATTGTAAGATATTCCGTGGAGTTTCAGGTCATTCCGAGAACTTTTGTTTTCTGCACATAAAACAACATCATGGCAATTCTGCTGAAAACAACGTCAGTCCAGGTTAGTTCCATTCAAATCATACAAGTTAGAGTCCAAAACAAGGGCAAAAGTGTTTGGAAAAGTAGATACGACATAGACGTATCATTAAGCTTGGGGATGCTGATACGTCTCCAACGTATCTATAATTTTTCATTGTTCCATGCTGTTTTATTATCAATCCTGGATGTTTTATAAACATTTTATAGTCATTTTATATCATTTTTTGATACTAACCTATTGACATAGTGCCCAGTGCCACTTCCTGTTTTTCCATGTTTTTACATCACGGGAAATCAATATCAAACAGAGTCCAAATGGCATGAAACTTTATGATGATTTTTTGTGGGCCAAAAGGAAGCAGATGGGCCCTGGTTGCACCTGGGAGGGGCCCCGAGGGGTGCACAACCCACCAGGGCACGTCAGGTGGCCCTGGTGGGTTGTGCCCACCTCGGGTGCCCCCGGACCGCCTCTTTGCGCTATAAATACCCGAATATTCCCAAATCCCTAGGGGAGTCGATGAAATATTTCATCCAGCCGCCGCAGATTCCAGAAACACCAGATCCAATCTAAACACCACCATGGAGGGGTTCACCACTTCCATTGGTGCCTCTCCGATGATGCGTGAGTAGTTCTTTGTAGACCTTCGGGTCTGTAGTTAGTAGCTAGATGGCTTCATCTCTCTCTCTTGATCCTCAATACAATGGTCTCTTGGAGAACCATATGATGTAACTCTTTTGCGGTGTGTTTGTTGGGATCGATGAACTTCGAGTTTATGATCAGATCTTTGTTTTTATATCCATGAAAGTATTTGAGTTTCTTTGATCTCTTTTATGCATGATCTCTTATAGCCTCTTATTTCTTCTCCGATATTTGGGTTTTGTCTGGCCAACTCGATCTATTTATCTTGCAATGGGAAAAGGTTCCCGGTAGTGGGTTCGATCTTACGGTGCTTGATCCCAGTGATAGAAAGGGAACCGACACGTATGTATCGTTGCTACTAAGGATAAAAGGATGACATCTATATCTACAGCCATATAGATAAATGGATCTTATCTACATCATGTCATCGTTCTTATTGCATTACTCTGTTTTTCCATGAACTTAATACACTAGATGCATGCTGGATAGCGGTCGATGTGTGGAGTAATAGTAGTAGATGCAGGCAGGAGTCGGTCTACTAATCTTGGACGTGATGCCTATGTAATGATCATTGCATGGATATCGTCATGATTATTTGAAGTTCTATCAATTGCCCAACAGTAATTTGTTTAGCCACTGTTTGCTATTTTTCCTGAGAGAAGCCACTAGTGAAACCTACAACCCCCGGGTCCTATTTCTCATATATTTGCCTTTGCGATCTACTTTTTACTTGCTTTTATTTTCAGACCTATTAAACCAAAAATCCAAAAATACTTTGTTGCACTTTATTTTATTTGCGATATATGATTTCAATCTATTACAACTTTCTCCCATCAACACGCAATTTCTGGCGTCGTTACCCGAAAGGGATTGACAACCCCTTTAACACGTCGGGTTGCGAGGTGTTGTTATTTGTGTGCAGGGGCTGTTTATGTTGTGTTGCTTGGTTCTCCTACTGGTTTGATACCTTGATTTCATAACTGAGGGAAATACTCTACTGTTGTTGTGCTACATCATCCCTCCCTCTCCGGGGGAAATACCAACGTAGTTCCAGCTGCCATCAACCACCTCCGTGGGATCCTCAAGCCTCCGCACCGTCACTGGCCCATGTGACCGCCACCAAAGAAGGTTCGGGTCAACGACGGGCTGGATCCTCACCAAGTTGCGCCCCCCAGAAGGTAGCACCTCCCAGTACCATCCCGGTGGAGCACAGTCGCGGACATGACCCCTCTGATCAAGTAGGTGTCCTCCGCCAAGTCAACGACGAGGATGCGGGATAGGCATCGTCGGCGTCGATGCGGGAATAATTGCTTTAACTAAAAAAATGACAACAAATGTCACATGTTCAAAATATGACATGTCCACTTCAAAATGAATCAACCTAGAATACTGTTAAACACACCAGAAAATAAACTACTTCTATTAATTTTCTTACTAAAAATAAAAAAGTTCTATAGTAAAATTTTAATTAGATCATCAAATCTCAAATACCCAAATTTTCTTACTAAAAATAAACAAGTTCTATTAATTCAACTAAAAACTTACCATAAATAAAAATAAACTAGTTCTTACTAAAAATAAACTAGTTCAACTAGTTATATTAATTTTTTTACTAAAAATAAACTAGTTCTATTAATTCAAGTAGTTCTTACTAAATAAACTAGTTCAACTAGTTCTATTAATTTTCTTACTAATTCTATTAAACACTTACTAAAAAACAGTAAAAATATTATATTTATTTTTTTCTCTAAACAAAACACTACTGCCCTAATTAACATCTAGTTAAACCCAACTTCCCTAACCCTACTGCCCTAGTTCTTAAGCATCTACAAGTACTAACTAATTAGATGAACCCTAGCTAGGTACTTAAGCATCTACAACTACTTAAGCACCCATTGATGAGGAGGTCGGTGGGATCGGAGGAGGGAGCGAGGAGGGGTGAGAGGAGGGAGGATAGAGGAGGGGGAGGGGCGGGGGAGGAGGAGGAGGAGGGAGGGGGTGGTGGGAGGAGGGCTGCTGGCGAAGGAGGGATGTAACATCCCAAAATTCTAAATTTTGGAATGTTATAAACAAATAGATAGATTTGACTGATTGTTTGATTGATTGTCTGAAAGTGAGTGAATTCAAAACTTTTGAAAGTTAAATGAGAGGGAATAAAAGGACTTTCCCAAACTTTCATATTTGCTTTCTGATCTCCATGAATTCAAATGCTTTTCAAACACAAAACCCTGGAGAGAAGATGACATGACTTCTTCCATTTATTTAAATGACAAGGGTGTTTGAAAAATATTTTAATTTCATTTGAAAATATTCCAATTCTGAAACTTTATGCGACTCAATGATTTTCACGAGAGAAGATAAAATGACTTCTTCAAATTATATGAAATATGAGTTGGGAGTTTCAAAGAATTAAATTCAAAGCTCTTTTGAATTTATTTTCAATTTGGAATGTTATATATGAGACCGTCATGCATATCTTATTTTCTTGCATTTTGGTCGATCCTAGAAATTTCACGCAACTCAAGGACCTTCGGAGAGAGTTGGAGATTTCGTTATTTTCTTATTTGAGAATTTTCTCGAATTGGAAAAGAGGATCATTTGATTTATTTATTTCATCTTCAATTATTTTCCGACGTCAAAAATTTAAGAGAGGGAATAATATGACTTTCCCAAAATTGAGGAAAAATGAAGATTTAATAAATAGATCAAGTTTTGGTTTTGCCGGAGTTTATTTGCGTTTTATTTGGATAGGGAAAAATGCGCGTTTTTGAAAATTTTATTTTAAGTCCGGAGAAAATTTCATTTTGTTCGGCTCATTTTTAGGAGTCGGGGAAAAATTACTTTTAGAATTTTGGAGCCCGTTTAGTTTTCTTTTTCGTTTTTTTTTTGCGCGCGGAATCAGTTAAAAAAAACTGGACCAAGGCCCAACCGGGCCAAAGGCCCAAGCCAAGCCGCAGCCTCCCTGCGCGCAGCACAGCGCCAGGCGCCAGGAGCGCCCCAGGCCGCCGCCTCTTGCTCTACGAATCCTAAAAGGATTCTAGGGTAGCCCCTCCCCTTTTTCCTTTGTTTCGTTTTTCTTCTAGGACTCTTTTTCCTACTCTTTTTCCTATTACTATTCCTACTCTATTTCTTGTCCCCTACCCCAAGAAACCCCCCCCCCTCCCCAATATAAATACCCAAGCACCCCCCCTCTAAACACCAAATCAAGACCCCTCTCTCCACCACCCAAGCCGCGCCTCAACCCGCGCCGCGCCCTGCGTCACCCGCCGCCGCCGCGCCTTGCCTACACCGCCGCCGCCCCTCACCCACGCCACCGCCGCCACCCTATAGCCGCCGTCGCCGCCGTTCGCCGGAGCCTCGCCAAGGTTGCCCCGCGTCTCTTTTCCTCGGATCGTTTTCTTCTAATCGTTCCGATTCTTTTCTTCTCTTCCGATTCATTTTCTAGATCGGTTTTTCGTTCGGTTTTCTTTTCCAAAACCCTAGATCGGATCCGTTTTCTTTTCCGATTTAGTTGCCTTGAACCGTTCGTCGGACCGTTCATCCTAACGAACGTGATCACCGGATTCTTCTAGGTTAACGAACGCCCGTTCGTTTAACCGTTCTTCTTTTTCTTCTCGTCGGATTTATTCCACGATCGCGATCTCAGATCCGATCTTCGTTCTAGTTTATCTTCCCGCTCGTTTATCGGAATCAGGTGATTCAAGCGCCTGGAGTTTCGTTTCGAAACCGCCGTTCCGTCTAATCAACTTAAACAAGTTTTTGCCCCGGTAAATTTGACCTAGATTCAACTTGCTAGAACCGAGTTGTTTTCTTCCGCCGTTTGTTTTCCGTTTCTTTGTTCGGTTCGTTCTTTCTTTTGCGACCGGAGTTCTTAAGTTGAACTATCTGGTTCGTTCTCTTGTTCGAGTTTTACCTGTGCATTAGATGAGTACTTATTGTGTGGTTACTACTGTTTGCTTACGATAGATTGACCGGAGTGTGACAAGTAGATCTATCACGAGTTTTGAGTGCAAATCATCTTCATCTACATTGCAGGCAAGTTCACACCTTGATCATACCTTTTCTACAACCCAGTTTTATTGCATTAGATCAATCCTCTCACATTGCATGATTAGGATCTAATTAAACTGTGGGATGGGAAGTAGATGAGGTAGTACCTATTACCTGTATTATTATGAAACCCTTGGGAGTTACTTCTACATTTGCTATTTATGCCATGCTATGCTAGTAGACGTGGATTGGGTGAGTGATATTCATGACAGATGTGAGTTGATAATTTTAATGGTTTATCTAAGGTGGCAACTTAAACACACATCTGGGTGGATTGAGGCACCTGATGTCTATCAGGACTTGCCTGTTTTTTTTGGGACCGCCACCCAGGCTCAAAGGGATCATAAGATCTTTCATGCTAGAAACTTCCGTGTGCAGCCACATGCTACTATGGGCTCTGGCATAGTTGACTAAGTTGTGCGAACTCTTACGGGGTGGACTAGCAGAAGTAGTGGTTGTAGGTGGTACGGTCTACATCACATGTAAGGTGCTAGTGCTTCTGAAAGACTATGTCTCAATCATCCGTCTTCTCAAACACCATGTAGTTCGAGAAAACAAACGGAGGCGATCGAGTCATGTGGGGAAAAGTGTGCAAACCTCTGCAGAGTGTACAAACTAATCATGATTAGCCGTGTCCCCGGTTATGGACAACTTGAGTATCTAGTACTTGAATATCCTGTGAATCTCATCATGTTACTTCTAATTAATGTTGTTGGGTTTTAATTATTTTTAATTGGGATTGAGAATGCTGTCAACCATTCTCAATGTTCAACAACCACCATGATAGTTAAATAAATTTATTCCTTTGCAGTAGGGAAAAATTGGCTTTACGCAAAAACCTTATAACCATAGAGCTTTTCCACCAGCCAAATATGCATGTAGTGATAGCCTTTATTCATCATTTCTCTATGGTGTGAATTTGCCAGTACATTCAATGTACTGACCCGTTTCGGGCTGCAACGTCTCATGTTGCAGGTTTCTTACGTCGAGTAAGTGATACGTTAGGGTTACGACGTCTACACTCAACTTTGCCATTGGTGTTGATGGGAAACCACAACCTTGTTGCTTCCGCTATATGGATTGAGGTAATAGTATTTACGTTACTTTATACATGTGATTTACCTTTGTTATAAATCCTTCGAGTACTGTGTGTGTCAGCATACTGATCCAGGGATGACACATAAGCACAGAGACTTGACCCATTCGGGTCGGGTCGCTACAAGATGGTATCAGAGCACATGTTGACTGTAGGACGTGACCCTAGAAATTGGTAAGCCCATAGCAAGGATTTTCTCTACAACTTTCCCTTTCAAAAAGATTTTACCTCTCTTCTCTTCTGAGCTTATTCAAAAATTCTTTTAGTGAGACCATACCCCTTTCCCCTTTTGACCACTCGAGGATTCCACTGATGAGACCACTCCAAGATGTACAGGATATCAGACAAGTAAGACCATTTGGAATGAAGAGGATTTCACCATACATTATGATAATGGAAACTACAGCTGTTGAAGACCGAAGACAAGTAGAATTTGAAGGCTTTGAAGAATTCCCAAATTTGTATGACCTAGGAAGGCTACCCTTATGGAACTTGGCAGACTATGGAAGTTGTCAATACCCGAGATCAAGGTGTATTGGAGAAAGACTGAAACAAAGAGCATGAGGACTCAAAGTTTTGTCAAAGAAAACCCTAAGGCAGGGGATATCAATTATGGAGAGATAGCTCATGGAAATGCAAGAGCAGAAACACGTTTATCCGTGATGTCATCACCCGCTAATGCTATTGTCACCATGCTGAGTTAAGGATGCATTTCTTCAGAATGGATTTGATGGAAGAAGGCTGATGGAGCACCTAGAATAAGATGAAGTTTTAGCCCTAGCCGGTATATCACCAGGGTCTGGAGTATTACATCAAGGAGTTAAAATGGAGCTCCAGGAAGTCGTATTAGACAAGGAAGTATTTCATGAGGAACTCAGGATCCTGAAGATGAGAGTAGCCAAGCTGGAAGAGCTACAACCTCGAGATATCGGAGAATTGTCAAGAACTGAAGGACAGTATACCATGGTTCATGTGAAGGATGTTGAAACCAGAAGTTTGAAATGCAACTCCGGAATATTAAAGAATGTCACGAGAGATTTCACATCAACAGATATTGATCTGGCAAAAGAACTTGAGAAAGACAAGCATGATCGGAAGAAGCCATTGGAGGCATGAACAAGGTTTGAAGAATTTGGAGACGTTGAAGATTTATTGACCTTTAGAAGACCAAACCCCTATTATATACCTACGTTAGATGCGACATTTGTGAGCTGTCATTTGTTTGATGTTTTTCGACAGCCACAACAAAAATCTATCTTTTCAAAACTTTTGTTTGTATTGTGTGTCCCTCTCCCTCTCTCTTATCTCACCCCAAAACCCATGGACCCAATAGAGGATGAATGGAGATGAGCTTGTATTTTCGGGACCAATGAGTCAATTGGAGACAGACCGATGGATTCAGAACATGGAGGATCATATGGAGAACAACCCTATAGTCGGAAAGGATATGGCCCAGCATGCTCTTCAATGCTTTGAAAGAGGTGCTGCTACTTGGTGGAGGATGTACCAAACCATCAATGGATGGCAAGGAGTAACCACTTGGAAAGAATTTAAGTTGACCTTGCTAAAGTCTCAGTTTGTGTCCCAGAAATTGAAGCCTTATGGAAAGGATATGAAGAAAACTTATGCATGCAAGCTTTGTGGAGAAATAGGACACAACCATAAAGAACACAAGGATGAATGCCCTAATTGTGAAGGAAGTCACCCAGTTGAAGAATGCCCAACTAGGCAGATCACTTGTTTCTTGTGTGAAGGGACTACCCACTACCCTGCTCAGTGTCACATTTACCCCTTGGTACAAAGAACCATCCAGCAGAAGGAAGAAGCAATGAAAGGAGCCCTTATGGAAAGTTTAGAAGAACCTGTGATGAAGAAAGAGGCCACAGACTTTGCCACAAATACTATGTCAACTACATGATCATGCTAAGCAATATGACAATGATGAATGTGTCATGATAAACGGAATGATGGAAAGTTGCATGGCAATATATCTCGGAATGGCTATGGAAATGCCATAATAGGTAGGTATGGTGGCTGTTTTGAGGAAGATATAAGGAGGTTTATGTGTGAAAGAGTGTATCATATCACGGGGTTTGGATGCACCGGCGAAGTTTGCGCCAACTCTCAATGTGAGAAAGGGCAATGCACGGTACCGAAGAAGCTAGGAAGGATGGAGGGGTGAGAGTGTGTATAATCCATGGACTCAAGATTAGTCATAAAGAACTCACATACTTATTGCAAAAATCTAAAACTCATCAAAAACCTCGGCACTACGCGCATGCTCCTAGGGGGATAGATTTGTAGGAAAAGACCACCACTCGTCCCCGACCACCACTCATAAGGAAGACAATCAAATAATACCTCATGCTTCAAATTTGTTGCATAACGTTTACCATACGTGCATGCTACGAGATTTGCAAACTTCAACACAAGTACTTCTCAATTTCACAACTACTCAACTAGCATGACTTTGATATTATTACCTCCATATCTCAAAACAATCATCAAGCATCAAACTTTTCTTAGTATTCAACACACTCATACGAAAGTTTTATTATTAATCTTGCATACCAAGCATATTAGGATTTTAAGCAAATTACCATGCTATTAAGACTCTCAAAATAATCTAAGTGAAGCATGAGAGATCAATAGTTTCTATAAAACAAATCCACCACCGTGCTCTAAAAGATATAAGTGAAGCACTAGAGCAAAACTATAAAGCTCAAAAGATATAAGTGAAGCACATAGAGTATTCTATCAAATTCCAAATCATGTATAGCTCTCTAAAAAGGTATGTACAGCAAGGATGATTGTGGTAAACTAATAATAAGAGACTCAAATCATAAAAGACGCTCCAATCAAAACACATATCATGTGGTGAATAAAAATATAGCTCCAAGTAAAGTTACTGATAGAAGTAGACGAAAGAGGGGATGCCTTCTGGGTCATCCCCAAGCTTTGGATTTTAGGTGTCTTTAGATTATCTTGGGGGTGCCATGGGCATCCCCAAGCTTAGGCTCTTGCCAATCCTTGTTCCATAATCCATCAATCTTTACCCAAAACTTGAAAACTTCACAACACAAAACTTAAAGTAGAAAATCTTGTGAGCTCCGTTAGCGAAAGAAAATAAAAGACCACTTCAAGGTACTGTAATGAACTTATTATTTATTTATATTTGTGTTATACCTACTTTATTCCAACTTCTCTATGGTTTATAAACTATTTTACTAGCCATAGATTCATCAAAATAAGCAAACAACACACGAAAAACAGAATCTGTCAAAAACAGAACAGTCTGTAGTAATCTGTAGCTAGCGCAATATCTGGATCCCCAAAAATTCTAAAGTAAATTGCTGGACGTGAGTAATTTATCTATTAATCATCCTCAAAAAGAATTAACTAAATAGAACTTTCCAAATAAAAATGGCAGTAGTTCTCGTGAGCGCTAAAGTTTCTGTTTTTTACAGCAAGTTCAACAAGACTTCCCCAAGTCTTCCCAACGGTTCTACTTGGCACAAACACAAATTAAACACAAAAACACAACCAAAAAAGAGGCTAGATAAATTATTTATTACTAAACAGGAGCAAAAATCAAGGAATAAAAATAAAATTGGTTTGCCTCCCAACAAGCACTATCGTTTAACGCCCCTAGCTAGGCATAACAAGCAAGAGTAGATCTAGGCATTGCCATCTTTGGTGGGCAATTCTTCAATGAGGCATCTACCATCTTTAGGAATTTCTTTCTTTTTATTAATTATCAAACTTTTAGGCACAAGATCGAAAAATTCATCCGTAACAAATGGTTCCTTAATGATAGCAAAAAGATTGGGATGAATACTTATAGATTTGAGATCTGCATCCTTACTAGAGGATTCACCCTTATTTTTAGGAACATACATAAACTTGGAAACTTTAGTGGAAGGACTTGGAGTATTCTTTACGGAAGAAAAAGTGGTTCCCAAGTTGGTAATAATATTCTCAAGTTTATCGATCCTCACGGAATCGTGATTTATTTTCTCATTAACTATGAGTTCCTTTTCTTTAATATCTTTCAAAGTAACTCCTACTTTAGATCCATATTGAGAGATTCGGCTGTGGATATTTTTATCCAAATTTTCAATTAACTCTACGGTAGCAACCTTATTTTCAATAATTTCAAGCATTTGCATTACATGCTCCAAAGTCAATATAGTTCCATTAACCAAGAGAGGGGGAGCCAAATAAATCTGACATAGCATTATAAGAATCAAAAGTATGGCTACCCAAAAAGTTCCCTCCGGTAATAGTATCAAGAACATAACGGTGCCAAGGAGTAATGCCTACATAAAAATTGCGAAGGAGAACGGAAGTAGATTGCTTCCTAGTAGATCTATTTTGAGCATTGCAAATTCTATACCAAGCATCTTTTAGATTTTCTCCCTCCCTTTGCTTAAAATTTAGAATTTCATTCTCGGGAGACAATAGAGAAGATAAGGGACTAGCCATAACGACAAGCAAACAAACTAACACACAAGCAAACAAAAAGCAAGCGGGCAAAAAGAGGCAAATAGAGAAAGAGAGGGAGGATAGAAAGAGAGAGGGCAAATAAAACAGCAAGGGTGAAGTGGGGGAGAGGAAAACGAGAGGCAAATGGCAAATAATGTAATGCATGAGATAAGGGTATGTGATGGGTACTTGGTATATTGACTTCTGCGTAGACCTCCCCGAAAACGGCGCCAGAAATCCTTCTTGCTACCTCTTGAGCACTGCGTTGGTTTTCCCCGAAGAGGAAGGGATGATGCAGCAAAGTAGCGTAAGTATTTCCCTCAGTTTTTTAGAACCAAGGTATCAATCCAGTAGGAGGCTACGCGCGAGTCCCTCGTACCTGCAGAAAACAAATAAATCCTCGCAACCAACGCAAATAGGGGTTGTCAATCCCTATAAGGCCACTTACGAGAGTGAGATCTGATAGATATGATAAGATAATATTTTTGGTATTTTTGTGATAAAGATGCAAAGTAAAATAAAGGCAAAGTAAATAGCAAAGGAAATAACTAAGTAGTAGGAGATTAATATGATGAAGATAGACCCGGGGGCCATAGGTTTCACTAGTGGCTTCTCTCGAGAGCATAAGTATTCTACGGTGGGTGAACAAATTACTGTTGAGCAATTGACAGAATTGAGCATAGTTATGAGAATATCTAGGTATGATCATGTATATAGGCATCACGTCCGAGACAAGTAGACCGACTCCTGCCTGCATCTACTACTATTACTCCACTCATCAACCGCTATCCAGCATGCATCTAGAGTATTAAGTTAAAAACAGAGTAACGCCTTAAGCAAGATGACATGATGTAGAGGGATAGACTCATGCAATATGAAGAAAACCCCATCTTGTTATCCTTGATGGCAACAATACAATACGTGCCTTGCTGCCCCTACTGTCACTGGGTAAGGACACCGCAAGATTGAACCCAAAGCTAAGCACTTCTCCCATTGCAAGAAAGATCAATCTAGTAGGCCAAACCAAATTGCTAATTCGAAGAGACTTGCAAAGATAACCAATCATACATAAAAGAATTCATAGAAGATTCAAATATTATTCATAGATAGACTTGATCATAAACCCACAATTCATCGGTCTCAACAAGCACACCGCAAAAATAAGATTACATCGAATAGTTCTCCACAAGAGAGGGGGAGAACATTGTATTGAGATCAAAAAGAGAGAAGAAGCCATCTAGCTACTAACTATGGACCCGTAGGTCTGAAGTAAACTACTCACAATTCATCGGAGAGGCTATGGTGTTGATGTAGAAACCCTCCGTGATCGATGCCCCCTCCGGCGGAGCTCCGGAACAGGCCCCAAGATGGGATCTCGTGGATACAGAAAGTTATGGTGGTGGAATTAGGGTTTTGGCTCCATATCTGATCATTTGGGGGTACGTAGGTATATATAGAAGGAAGGAGTACGTCGGTGGAGCAACAGGGGGCCCACGAGGGTGGAGGGCGCGCCCCCTACCTCGTGGCCTCTTGTTTCTTTTCTTGACGTAGGGTCCAAGTCTCCCGGATCATAATCTTCCTAAAAATCACGTTCCCGAAGGTTTCATTCCGTTTGGACTCCGTTTGATATTCCTTTTCTTCGAAACCCTAAAACAGGCAAAAAACAGCAATTCTGGGCTGGGCCTCCGGTTAATAGGTTAGTCCCAAAAATAATATAAAAGTGGATAATAAAGCCGAATAATGTCCAAAACAGTAGATAATATAGCATGGAGAAATCAAAAATTATAGATATGTTGGAGACGTATCAACCGACTCAGTGTAACCCTAGGCCCCTCCGGTGTCTATATAAACTGGAGGGTTTAGTCTGTAGGACGACAACAATGATACCATAGGCTAGCTTCTAGGCTTTAGCCTCTTCGATCTCGTGGTAGATCAACTCTTGTAATACTCATATCATCAAGCTCAATCAAGCAGGACGTAGGGTATTACCTCCATCGAGAGGGCCCGAACCTGGGTAAACATCATGTCCCCCGCCTCCTATTACCATGCGCCTTAGACGCACAGTTCGGGACCCCATACACGAGATCCACCGGTTTTGACACCGACATTGGTGCTTTCATTGAGAGTTCCACTGTGTCGTCGTCATAAGGAGGGATGGCTCGTCTCGTTGTTAAGAACAACATCACCTCTGGGGGAGCCCTGTCTGTAGGCCAAACTCTTTGACTAGGCGGCTTCGTCATGACCGCCCGCTCGGCCGCTGCACCAATGATGACTTCTCGGGTCATCAAAAATAGCCTCCACATCGGCTCTAAATTCACCGAGCAGATGGATCCAATGGAGCTCTCCTCTTTGAACGAGCTCTTGGATCGCATCGCCGCTCTGGGAGTCACTACGGACTATGATCGGATCGGGCTTAAACCCGACCAAAGCGAGATTAACTCTCCGCCGGTCACCCATCAGATAGCGGTAGTGGAGGAGCAATGCGGCGATTCTTCCTCTATCCTGAGGACGAACTATGTCCGGATTCCCAAGCTATCCGAGCTGGATACCTGTCCACGGGAGAACATCGCCCTAACCCTGAACCTGGAATCAGGCAGCATGCCGAACCCGCGGGGCAACATCCCGGAGCCCGAACTTCCAAGATCAGAGACTCCCCTGCCCCTGGGTCTCAGATTGGGTCAAGGTCTGGACTTAAATCCACCCACCCACCCAGATATAAACGATCTTTCCCACATTAGGCAAGAGCCCCAAGAGACAATACATCACTATTGGGCCAGATTCCTCCTTGTAATGAACAAGGTCAACGACTGTCGCGAGGAAGACGCAATTTTGTTCTTTTGCAACAATTGCACGGACAAGGGAATCCTCAACGCCATAAGTCACCGTGACATAGTACACTTTGCTTACTTGGCGGCCATAGTACGGAAGTACTGTGCGATGGAAAGCGCCTGGAAAACCCAATCAAAATTTTGGTATAATCCGGCCCTGACAAAACCCCCAGTCCGAACTAAAAGGGTGCACTCTCATAAGTCGCCCGACTCAATTACAAAGAAACAAAAGCCCACTACAGGGCGTGAAACCGTATTGGAGGGATGGCTCAACAGGCCCTGCAAAATTCATAGTACAGCTGATACCATACCAACACACAGCCTTAGAGCATGTTGGGTACTCCGGTAGGTGGCCAAGAGTTGTGAGGATCTCCTCATTCAAAACACCGCAGAGCACCATCCCGTGGATAACAATACAGTATTGACAGTCTTCGAGACCTTCGCCTCAAATAATAGGCGTAAGCGAGCACTCTACAACCTTGCCGAAGTCTGCCACGTGGCAGCAATAAATCCATGGAGCGACACGGCTATCACCTTCAATGCCCGTGACGAACCAAAATTCCGAACAGCCCGAGCACCAGCCGCCTTGGTCCCCAGTCCAATTGTGGGCGGCTTTCGGCTTACTAAAGTGCTCATGTACGGCGGCAGCGGATTAAACCTCATTTATGAGGAGACTCTTCAAAAAATGGAAATAGACAAAAACCGTATTGAGCAAAGCAGCACGACCTTCCGAGGAATCATCCCCAGTCGGGAGGCATGTTGCGCTAGGAAAATCACACTAGATGTGGTATTCGGCACTCCGAATAACTACTGGTCCGAAGAAATTACATTCCAAGTGGCTCCGTTTAGTAGCGGATACCACGCCCTTCTTGGGCGGGAGGCATTCACGATCTTCCAAGCCATACCCCTTCACGGGTACATGAAGCTCAAAATGCTCGAGCCCAAGGGAATCATCACTCTAGCTAGTGATCTGGACATAGCACTCCACGCCGAAAACAAATTAGCCGCACTGGCCCTCGAGGCATTATCCGAAGCCCTTGCGGCAGAGGAATTAACCGCGCTATGCTCCACAGTGGACAGGGACGACATGATACTCGACAAAAGATCCAAGTCCACCTCTTTCAAACCAGCAGATGAAATAGTCAAATTCCAATTCCATCCAATGGACCCCACAAAAATAGCATCCATCGGGGCACAGTTAAACCCCGCTGTAGATGCTGCACTACGGGAGTTCCTGCGCAAGAATTGGGACATATTCGCCTGGCATCCTTCAGACATGCCAAGAATCCCACGCAGGTTGGCCGAGCATAGCCTTAATATTCTAAAAGGATTCAAGCCGGTCAAGCAGACTCTTCGGTGTTTCTCTGAACCTAAGCGACAAGCCATGTGAGAGGAGCTAGCCAAGTTACTAGAGGCCGGATTCATTAGAGAAATAAAACATCCGGACTGGCTAGCAAACCTGGTGATGGTACCAAAGAAGGACAAATCCTGGCGCCTATGCGTCGACTTCAAGGACCTTAATAAGGCTTGCCCAAAGGATCCCTTCCCCCTCCCTCGCATCGATCAAATTATTGACACTACCGCAGGACACGACTCATTGTGCTTCCTTGACGCGTACTCCGGTTACCACCAAATTAAGATGGCGGAGTCCGATCAAGCCGCAATGGCATTTATCACTCCATACGGCCCCTTCTGTTTTAACACAATGCCCTTCGGGCTCAAAAATGCCGGCGCAACATATCAGCGCATGATTCAGACATGTCTGGAAAAGCAGATCGGCAAAACAGTGGAGGCATACGTAGACGATGTGGTCGTTAAAACCAGACACGTCGACTCCTTAATAGACGACTTGAGGCTCACATTCGACAATCTCTAAACATACGACATTAAGCTCAATCCGGAAAAATGCCTTTTCGGCGTGCCCGCCGGAAAGCTCCTCGGCTTCATCGTCTCCAGTAGAGGAATCGAAGAAAATCCGGCTAAAATCCGAGCTCTGTCGCAGTTGGCTATCCCAACTGACCTCAAGCAAATCCATAAGTTAACTGGATGTGTGGCGGCCTTAAGCCGCTTTATCTCCCGATTAGGAGAAAAGGCACTTCCCCTTTATCGCCTTCTTCAGTGCACCGAACACTTCGAGTGGACGGATGCAGCCATAGCCGGATTGGAAGAAATAAAAGCCATCCTGGCCACTAACCCAATCTTGGTTGCACCAAATATCGGCAAACCAATGCTGTTATATATAGCGGCAACTCCCAAGTTGTAAGCATAGTGCTCGTCGTCGAACGAGAGACGGATGGACATAAATTCCCACTTCAAAAGCCGGTATATTATGTATCCACTGTCCTCACTCCATGCAAATCACGGTACCCACATTATCAAAAGATAGCATACACGGTATTCATGGCATCCCGGAAATTACGACACTACTTTCAAGAGTGTTCAATTACGGTGGCCTCGGAAGTACCACTCAACGACATAATTAACAACCGCGATGCCACGGGCCAAATTGTCGAATGGGCTATCGAGCTCCTCCCGTTTGACATAACGTATAGACCACGGCGAGCCATTAAGTCACAAGTACTGGCCGATTTCGTCACCGAGTGGACAGAAGCCGAACTCCCTAAAGAGTACGGCGCGTACTCCAATTGGATCATGCACTTTGACGGCTCTAAAATGCTGGCTGGTCTGGGGGCTGGCATCGTCCTGACGTCCCCCACCGGAGATACAGTCCAATGCGTACTCCAAATACTATACATAGACTCCAACAACACAACCGAATACGAGGCCCTATTACATGATCTCCGGATGGCAGTTTCCATGGGCATTCAACGCCTGGAGGCGCGTGGGGATTCGAACTTCGCAATATCTCAAATAAATGGAGACTCCGATGCCATGGATCCGAAAATGGTGGCATATCGCAACGCCGTCCTCAAAATTTCAGCTCGGTTCGAGGGGCTTGAATTCCACCATGTGGCTCGAGAAAACAATCAGGAGGCGGATATCCTCGCCCATATCAGCGCTAGGCGCGACCCTGTCCCACCTAACATCTTCTTGGAAAAGCTGTTCAAGCCATCCGTGGTATGGGAAGGGGACACCGGTAACAATAGTCCGGACCCGGCCACAACACCAGATACCGAACACTCTGACACAATCGGAGGCTCCGCCACCGAAATAACACCTTCAGCCCACGAGATAATGGCCGTAATCGCCCCGTGGACAAAACCATTCCTGGCCTACCTAACCAGGCAGGAACTACCCGAGGACCAAAATGAGGCATGCTGCATAGTGCGGCGATCTAAAGCCTACAAGGTCCACGAGGGAGAGCTTTATAAGAAAACAACTACCGGAGTCCTTCAAAGGTGCATCTCCGAAGAGGAAGGGAGGAAGATTTTGGCAGAAATCCATGCTGGACTCGGCGGCCACCACGCCGCATCCCGGGCCCTTGTAAGCAAGGCCTTCCATACAAGTTTCTATTGGCCGACGGCCCGAGCAGATGCACAGGATTTGGTCCAACGTTGCATCGATTTCCAGCTTTTTGCAAACCAAAGCCATATGCCGCCTACCGCTCTCCAAACAATCCCCATTACTTGGCCCTTTGCGGTCTAGGGGCTTGATATGGTAGAACCCCTCAAAGGGGGAACCCATAAGAAAAAATACTTACTGGTCATGGTGGATAAATTCACCAAATGGATAGAAGCCAAACCCGTTAAAACGGCTGAATCCGGACCGGTGATAGACTTCATATCTGGGGTTGTACACCATTATGTCATCCCCCACAGCATCATCACTGACAATGGCATGAACTTTACAGCCAACGAGGTAAAACTTTGGTGCAGCAGCATGGGCATCAAGCTCGATTATGCTTCTGTCTATCACCCACAAACTAACGGTCAAGTCGAACGAGCAAATGGTCTTATCATGAGCGGCATCAAACCCAGATTGGTGCGGTCCTTAAAGGAGTCAAACACGCACTGGGTAGAGGAGCTCGACTCCGTACTATGGGGGCTGCGGACCATGCCGAATCGTACTACCGGATACACATCGTTTTTATGGTGTACGGCGCAGAGGCGGTTCTGACTTGTGACATAATTCATGACTCACCTCGAGTGCGCATGTACAAAGAGAAAGAGGCCGAGCTCGATCAGCAGGACAGTTTGGACGCCCTGGAGGAGGAGCGCGACATGGCAAAAGCCCGTTCCGCATCCTATCAGCAACAGGCTTGAAGGTATCAAAGCAAAGAAGTGCAGGCCAAAACCTATAACATCGGCGAACTAGTTCTACGCCTGCCGGAGAAGAAAAAGAACAAGCTCAAGCCCAAATGGGAAGGTCCCTTCATTATTGACCAGGTTTTGACTAGTGGAGCGTACCGTCTGCGGGATGCATCGGACAATCGACTCGAGCCAAACCCATGGAACGCGGCCAGACTCCGAAGATTCTACGCCTAGTGCCGGACTCTATGTTAGTCTCCTTACCCCTGTCAATTTTTTGTGTATCCGTTATCTGTCTTTTCTCTCTTTCTCATCCATTTTCTTCTCCTGCAGGCCTTAAAAGGCTAACTTGTGTCTTGACTACACAATCTTGACGTGCTAACCGCGCTCATTATACCTGGGGGCTTCTTATACAGAAGCTCAATATAACTATTTTTCTGGGCTTTATGCCCCACACATGTGTTACTCTTCCGCATGTACCTTTTTTCGCCATTATATGCATCGATTTGATTTAAGTTTTGGCCAAGCTGGGTTGCCTGGCTCTTGTATTTATGCCCTACGTTCCCGTTAATTCGGCTAGGGCATAAGGGGAGCACCTCTGCGATTGTTACTGCCGGATCAGCCGGATGTGTACCTCAGACTAGGTGAAGCCGAAAGCTAGCGTTCTTAAGGGAGTATTCAGTCGGTGAACAAAAGATGACTTCTATTTACTTTGATACATGCCCCCAGATGTTTATAGCCTGCGTCTCTTTTCGTAGTTCGGACATGCACATTAGGGCATGCGTACCCAGGGAAAGGAACCCTTAACGGAACTATTCTCCGTGGAAGATGTTTCTTACTATCCATGTAATATAACATAGCTAGTTGGGTACTTGTCTGTTCAAGCACTTATGACCCCTACACCTGGTTTCCATGCATACCCCGGTTTTTACATAACCGAGCGGGTATCGGATACACTCTGGACTATCGGGTCCAGAGGTCGAAGCGAAAAGGTCTGCCATGACAAAGGATTTACAATCCGGCTAGGGACATTATATATGTCACTTAAAGTACACAGTCACTAAGACTGACTAAATTCTTCTTCTATACCATCCAACAGGCTGTCTAGCCTACAATCATGTTGGGAATACTTTGCGGCTAATTCTACTTGGTCATACACCAAACTGACGGGGATGTCTTTCCCATCGGGCCCCACAGGTCCGACCTCGGCCATGTGGTTTGGGTCAGCTTTGGTATATCGCGTCTTCACCATGGCCTAGGCTTCCCTTGCACCTTGTCGGCAGGCTGATATCCTTCATAATCGGAAGCGCCGCCGTGCTCCCTTGAGCTTCTCTATAAGCTCCCCCATGCCTCCTGGTGGGGAGGCGGATGGCCATAAGGCTTGGGCAATACCCTGCATCACCTGCCGAACTTGTTCGTGCAGTTGTGAGAGCTCTGGTAGAAGATCACCCGCAGACCCGGGCATCCCCTCCGCGGGACGACCCGTCAGCACACCTGCAGACATAACTCTGTTAGCCGGCTTCTTCGCCGAACTCTTTCAAAAGTTCGTTCAAGCACTTACTGAAAATGTCGCGTCGAAGCCGCTTATTCTCCTTCACGGAGTCCGCAAGCTGGGCTCGGACATCTTTCAGTTCCGCGCCCAGCCGTATATTGGCGTCCTGGAGATTATTTTTCTCCTGCCTGACCAACGTAAGCACGTGCTCGCCAGCATTTAGCTGTCGATTAGAACGTTGCGCATTCTTCAGCACGGCCTCCGGATTCACTCCGGAGTCATTTGCGACATCTATTGTTAGATTGCATGCCTGCCGCATACTATCTGGTACCTATCATTCTTTACAATGAGAACAAGTGTTACCAGAGGGGGCCTTCTCGGACTCCTTCAACGCGACAACCGCGGCTCGTAGCTGGGCTTTGCACTCTTCCAGCTCTTGAGACAATTGGGTATTCTTCCCTGTAAGAACCTGCATAATTAATGATCCTTAAATCAGTTGTGTCAACTGTTTCAAGTCTCAGGGGCTACTGATATGTATAATCGTTAGATTTTCTTACCCGTATATCCTTTACATACTGGTATGTGGCTTTGGCAAGACCGTTTTGAGCAGCACGGATGTACGCGTCTCCTGAGTTGAAAGCATCGAATGCCTCTTGGGAGAAACAAGCGTCACAGAGTACGGCCTGGCGACGCCTGTGATTCATGGCGCTCTCCACTTCGGAAATTGTAGCGGATAGTCTATCCGCATCCTCTGTAGGAGGGGCATCCGGCGTTCGCCCCGTGTTAGCTTCCGCCTCTATATCCGGCCCTGGAGCCCGACTCGTGGAGGCGTGATCGACAACCTCTCTGGATATAGTCCGACGAGCGTTTTTCCTAATAGGAAACATGGACGTCATTATATTTTAAGCAAGACGACAACCATGGAGCGAGGTTCTGTATCATACCTCTGCGCCGATGTCTCAGTTCTAACCGCCTACCTTTTTAGCCTACCCGGCTTCGGTGCCCCTTGTTGGCGAGTCACTGCGGGTTCGGCATGGCGTCTCGAGGGCCTTCCCTGTAAAACACCATATGTGCACGGTAGGTGAAGTGCATAAAAGGGGATCCTTCTCGGAAGTTGGGACTCCGGTTTTTCTTACGTGCGATGCAGGGAGTAGCCCAGAATAGTCGGCTATGATGGCCACCATGGCATCATCGCAGCTCAATTGATAGAATGTCCCGTCGATCAGCTCCACAAATATGTCTGGATCCTCTTCGAGTTCGGGATCGAGGGCCCGGTCAGGGGCCTCCGGTTGTGGAGGTGGGCTGTTGATCTCCCTTACAGCTTTTCGCAGTTCCTTCCATGAAACGACAAGGTGAGTATTTATGACAAAGAATGCGGGAATGTTGGGAGTAAAAAGTGACATCTCACCCAGCTTGGAGGGTTGTACAGGGAGAATCCATCCCGTGGCTTAATATGGATGAACTCCTCTTCCTCTCCCTTGAACAAATTGGATAGAATGTTTGCTAGAGAGCAACTGAGTCCAGTCCCTTACGCCCGCAGCGGGTGGCATCATCTTCCTCGTTAAAGCGCCACATGGGGTGCCCTCGATATTGAAGTGGCTGCACCCCCCGCATTATACATATTGTCATAACCTCGATTATTGTCAGTCCTGATTGAGCCAGCACTTTTATCCGGCCCATCAGGTAAAGGACTTCTCCGTTATCTTCCTCCTGAGGGCTCCGTGGGTGCCAGCTTCGGCGTTTCTTCAAAGGGGCATTGTCGAACTCGGTAAGACCCATCCGAATAGGGTCTGGAAAGGGGACGTCCTCCATGTAAAACCACTCCGAAGGCCAGTCTTCGGACGTCTTCTTCGGGGTGCTGGACAGGTATTCGGTCTCGGCGATGCGCCATATTTTGGCTCCGCCCACTTGATATATTGACCCCTTCTGTGTACGGGGCACAAGGTAGAATAGCCTCTTCCGCAGCTCGAAATGAGCTTCGCAGCCCAGAAACAGCTCACAAAGGGCAACATAACCAGCGATGTGTAATATGGAAGCGGGGGTGAAATTATGCAACTGGAGGCCATAAAACTCCAGGAGCCTGCGGAGGAACGGATGGATTGGAAATCCAAGTCCCCTTAGTAAATAAGGGACAAGGCATACCCACTCCCCCTTGGAGGGATTGGGGAAGCTCTCCGCTTGCTCCCCGCCATTATAGGTGGCGAGCCTGGCTCGAACGGGGACCATATACCCTGGAGGGAGAAATCCCTGGGTCTGCAACTCTACTAACTGACTGTGCGGGACGAAACACCTCTCCCAATCACCGAGCTTAGGGCTACAGGAGCGGGTGGGGGAGCTGTGATGGCCGGCCATGTTGGAATGGATTTTTTCGAGCGCGCTCCGATGGATACTCGCCGTGGGAGGATGGTGTGGTCTGGATCTAAGAATCCCCGTCTCTTTAATAGAAAATTTACTTACATGGCTAGGGTGGAAAATGTGAAAATGCCCTGGCTCCTCGCATTCGCTCGACACGTGGAAGATAGCCCTTATTGGGCGCGGAAGCCAAGAAGTGCAACATTTATGGGGAGCCGGACACTACTTAGCATATATTCAGAATTTGGAGAAGAACCCACCTTGCAATGCCGAAGACAATCCGCGCGCCGGACTCATCGTCATTGAAGCCTGGTTCGGGGGCTACTGAGGGAGTCCTGGATTAGGGGGCCTCCGGATAGCCGGACTATATCCTTTGGCCGGACTGTTGGACAATGAAGATACAAGATTGAAGACTTCGTCCCGTGTCCGGATGGGACTCACCTTGGCGTGGAAGGCAAGCTTGGCAATACGGATATGTAGATCTCCTCCCTTGTAACCGACTCTGTGTAACCCTAGCCCCCTCCGGTGTCTATATAAACCGGAGGGTTTAGTCCATAGGACGACAACAATGATACCATAGTCTAGCTTCTAGGGTTTAGCCTCTTCGATCTTGTGGTAGATCAACTCTTGTAATACTCATATCATCAAGATCAATCAAGCAGGACGTAGGGTATTACCTCCATCGAGAGGGCCCGAACCTGGGTAAACATCGTGTCCCCCGCCTCCTGTTACCATCCGCCTTAGACGCATAGTTCGGGACCCCCTACCCGAGATCCGCCGGTTTTGACACCGACAATGACTGTTGTCGCTCTCTAGCTGGTCACTTCCCAGTCTCTTTCTAGCCTTCACTTGTACTAAGCGGGAATACTGCTTGTGCATCCAACTCCATAAACCCCAAAAGTTGTTCCATATGAGTCCACCATACCTTCCTATATGCGCTGTCTACCTGCCGTTCCAAGTAAATTTGTATGTGCCAAACTCTAAACCTTCAAATAAAAAATTCCGTTTGTATGCTCGAATAGCACATGTATCAACTAGGGCTATCTGTATCTTCCATGCTAGGCGGTTTATTCTCAAGAGGAGTGGACTCCGCTCCTCACTCACAAGAAAATGGCTGGTCACCGAGATGCCCGGTCCCATGCTCAAACCAAATCAAAATAATTGCAAACAAAACTCCCCCAGGATTGTTGTTAGTTGGAGGCACCCGTTGTTTCGGGCAAGCCATGGATTGATGCTTGTTGGTAGTTGGGGAGTATAAACTTTACCATTCTGCTTGGGAACCGCCTATAATGTGTGTAGCATAGAAGATATTGAGATCTCTCGGTTGTTATGTTGACAATGAAAGTATACCGCTCAAAATATTATTCATCTCTATTTCAAAACCAAGCTCTGGCACCTCTACAAATCCTTGCTTCCCTCTGTGAAGGGCCTATCCATTTACTTTTATGTTGAGTCATCACCCTCTTATTAAAAAGCACCAGTTGGAGAGCACCACTGTCATTTGCATGTATTATTATTAGTTTACATTGAGTATGACTATGACTGGATCTCTTTTACCATGAATTACAATTTCCAGTCAGCCCTTGATCTTCAGGGGTGCTCTGCATTTTTGTTTTGTGGTCTCAGAAAGGGCTAGGGAGATACCATCTTATTATATCATATTATGATTGTTTTGAGAAAGTGTTGTCATCCCAGATTTATTATTATTGCTCGCTAGTTGATTATACCATTGATATGAGTAAACATGAGACCTAAATGTTATTGTGCATATGGTTAGTTCATAATCTTTGCTGAAAACATGAATGTTGGCTTTACATATTTACAACAACAAGAGCAAACAGAGTTTGTAAAAGTTTTTCTTTATAACTTTCAGTTTGTTAACTGAATTGCTTGAGGACAAGAAAAGGTTTAAGCTTGGGTTAGTTGATACGTCTCCAACGTATCTACTTTTCCAAACACTTTTGCCCTTGTTTTGAACTCTAACTTGCATGATTTGAATGGAACTAACCCGGACTGACGCTATTTTCAGTAGAATTGCCATGGTGTTATTTTTGTGCAGAAATAAAAGTTCTCGGAATGACCTGAAAATCAACGGAGAATATTTTTGGAATATATAAAAATACTGGCGAGAGAATCAAGGCCAGGGGGCCACACCTTGTCCACGAGGGTGGGGGCGCGCCTACCCCCTAGGCACGCCCCCTCCCTTGTGGGCCCCCTGGTGCTCCACCGACCTCAACTCCAACTACATATATTCACGTTTGGGGAGAAAAAATAAGGAAGAAGGATTCATCGTGTTTTATGATACGGAGCCGCCGCCAAGCCCTAATCTCTCTCGGGAGGGCTGATCTGGAGTCCGTTCGGGGCTCCGGAGAGGGGAATCCGTCGCCATCGTAGGAAACATAACCATCTATCACCATATGAGCTAGTCAAGTAGAGGCATACTAGTGACACTCTGTTTGTCTATGTATTCACACATGTATTATGTTTCCGGTTAATACAATTCTAGCATGAATAATAAACATTTATCATGAAATAAGGAAATAAATAATAACTTTATTATTGCCTCTAGGGCATATTTCCTTCAGTCTCCCACTTGCACTAGAGTCAATAATCTAGATCACATCACCATGTGATTAACATCGATAGTTCACATCATCATGTGATTAACACCCATAGTTCACATCGCCATGTGACCAACACCCAAAGGGTTTACTAGATTCAGTAATCTAGTTCACATCGCTATGTGATTAACACCCAAGGAGTACTAAGGTGTGATCATGTTTTGCTTGTGAGAGAAGTTTAGTCAACGGGTCTGCCACATTCAGATCCGCATGTATTTTGCAAATTTCTATGTCAACAATGCTCTGCATGGAGCTACTCTAGCTAATTGCTCCCACTTTCAATATGTATCCAGATTGAGACTTAGATTCATCTGGATCAGTGTCAAAACTTGCATCGACGTAACCCTTTACGACGAACCTTTTCTCACCTCCGTAATCGAGAAACATATCCTTATTCCAGTAAGGATAATTTTGACCGCTGTCCATTGATCTACTCTTAGATCACTATTGTACTCCCTCTCTTAACACAGTGTATGGTATACAATAGATCTGGTACACAGCATGGCATACTTTATAGAACCTATGACTGAGGCATAGGGAATGACTTTCATTCTCTTTCTATCTTCTGCCGTGGTCGGGCTTTGAGTCTTACTCAACTTCACACCTTGTAACACAGGCAAGAAACTTTTTCTTTGACTGTTCCATTTTGAACTACTTCAAAATCTTGTCAAGGTATGTACTCATTGAAAAAACTTATCAAGCGTCTTGATCTATCTCTATAGATCTTGATACTCAATATGTAAGCAGCTTACCGAGGTCTTTCTTTGAAAAACTCCTTTCAAACACTCCTTTATGCTTTGCAGAATAATTCTACATTATTTCCGATCAACAATATGTCATACACATATACTTATCAGAAATGATGTAGTGCTCCCACTCACTTTCTTGTAAATACAGGCTTCACCGCAAGTCTGTATAAAACTATATGCTTTGATCAACTTATCAAAGCGTATATTCCAACTCCGAGATTCTTGCACCAGTCCATAGATGGATCGCTGGAGCTTGCATATTTAGTTAACACCTTTAGGATCGACAAAACCTTCTAGTTGCATCGTATACAACTCTTCTTTAGTAAATCCATTAAGGAATGCAGTTTTGTTTATCCATTTGCCAGATTTCATAAAACGCGGCAATTGCTAACATGATTCGGACAGACTTAAGCATAGATATGAGTGAGAAACTCTCATCGTAGTCAACACCTTGAACTTGTCGAAAACCTTTTTGCGACAATTCTAGCTTTGTAGATAGTAACACTACTATCAGCGTCCGTCTTCCTCTTGAAGATCCATTTAATCTCAATGGCTCGCCGATCATTGGGCAAGTCAATCAAAGTCCATACTTTGTTCTCATACATGGATCTCATCTTAGATTTCATGGCCTCAAGCCATTTCGCAGAATCTGGGCTCATCATCGCTTCCTCATAGTTCGTAGGTTCATCATGATCTAGTAGCATGACTTCCAGAAAAGGATTACCGTACCACTCTGGCGCGGATCTTACTCTGGTTGATCTACGAGGTTCAGTAGTATCTTGTTCTGAAGTTTCATGATCATCATCATTAGCTTCCTCACTAACTGGTGTAGGTGTCACAGAAACAGTTTTCTGTGATGTACTACTTTCCAATAAGGGAGCGGGTACAGTTACCTCGTCAAGTTCTACTTTCCTCCCACTCACTTCTTTCGAGAGAAACTCCTTCTCTAGAAAGTTTCCGAATTTAGCAACAAAAGTCTTGCCTTCGGATCTGTGATAGAAGGTGTATCCAATAGTTTCCTTTGGATATCCTATGAAGACGCACTTCTTCGATTTGAGTTTGAGCTTATCAGGATGAAACTTTTTCATATAAGCATCGCAACCCCAAACTTTAAGAAACGACAGCTTAGGTTTCTTGACAAACCATATTTCACACGGTGTCGTCTCAACGGATTTAGATGGTGCCCTATTTAACGTGAATGCAGCTGTCTCTAATGCATAACCCCAAAACGATAGTGCTAGATCGGTAAGAGACATCACAGATTGCACTATATCCAATAAAGTACGATTATGACGTTCGGACACACCATTATGCTGTGGTGTTCCAGGTGGCATGAGTAGTGAAACTATTTCACATAGTTTTAACTAAAGGCCAAACTCGTAACTCAAATATTTTACTTCTGCGATCATATCATAGAAACTTTTATTTTTGTTTCGATGATTCTCCACTTCACTCTGAAATTCTTTGAACTTTTCAAATGTTTCAGACTTGTGTTTCATCAAGTAGATATACCCATATCTGCTCAAATCATCTGTGAAGGTCAGAAAATAATGATACCTGCCGCGAGCCTCAATATTCATCGGACCACATACATCAGTATGTATGATTTCCAACAAATCTTTTGCTCGCTCCGTTGTTCCGGAGAACGGAGTCTTAGTCATCTTGCCCATGAGGCATGGTTCACAAGCATCAACTGATTCATAATCAAGTGATTCCAAAAGCCCATCAGCATGGATTTTCTTCATGCGCTTTACACCAATATGACCTAAACGGCGGTGCCACAAATAAGTTGCAGTATCATTATTAACTTTGCATCTTTTGCCTTCAATATTATGAAAATGTGTATCACCACGATCGAGATCCAACAAACCATTTTCATTGGGTGTATGACCATAGAAGGTTTTATTCATGTAAACAGAACAACAATTATTCTCTAACTTACATGAATAACCATATTGCAATAAACATGATCCAATCATATTCATGCTCAATGCAAACACTAAATAACATTTATTTTAGGTTTAACACTAATCCCGAAAGTATAGGGAGTGTGCGATGATGATCATATCAATCTTGGAACCATTTCCAATACACATCGTCACTTCACCCTTAGCTAGTCTCTGTTCATTCTGCAACTCCCATTTCGAGTTACTATTCTTAGCAACTAAACTAGTATGAAATACCAAGGGGTTGCTATAAACACTAGTAAAGTACACATCAATAACATTTATATCAAATATACTTATGTTCACTTTGCCATCCTTCTTATCTGCCAATCACTTGGGGTAGTTCCGCTTCCAGTGACCAGTCCCTTTGCAGTAGAAACACTCAGTCTCAGGCTTAGGACCAGACTTGGGCTTCTTCACTTGAGCAGCAACTTGCTTGCCATTCTTCTTGAAGTTCCCTTTCTTCCCTTTGCCCTTTTTGAAACTAGTTGTCTTTGTCAACCATCAACACTTGATCCTTTTCTTGATTTCTACCTTCGTCGATTTCAGCATCACGAAGAGCTTGGGAATTACTTTTGTCATCCCTTGCATATTATAGTTCATCACTAAGTTCTAGTAACTTGGTGATAGTGACTAGAGAACTTTGTCAATTACTCTCTTATCTGGAAGATTAACTCCCACTTGATTCAAGCAATTGTAGTACTCAGACAATCTGAGCACATGCTCACTGGTTGAGCTATTCTCCTCCATCTTGTAGGCAAAGTACTGTCAGAGGTCTCATACCTCTCGACACGGGCATGAGTATGAAATATTAACTTCAATTCCTGGAACATCTCATATGGTCCATGACGTTCAAAACGTCTTTGAAGTCCCGATTCTAAGCTGTTAAGCAGGGTGCACTAAACTATCAAGTAGTCATCATATTGAGCTAGCCAAACGTTCATAACGTCTGCATCTGCTCCTGCAATAGGTCTGTCACCTAGCGGTGCATCAAGGACATAATTCTTCTGTGCAGCAATGAGGATAAACCTCAGATCATGGACCCAGTCCGCATCATTGCTACTATCATCTTTCAACTTAGTTTTCTCTAGGAACATGTCTAAAATATAGGGAAGCAATAACGCGAGCTATTGATCTACAACATAGATATGCAAATACTACCAGGACTAAGATCATGATAAATTTAAGTTCAATTAATCATATTACTTAAGAACTCCCACTTAGAAAGGCATCCCTCTAATCTTCTAAGTGATCACGTGATCCAAATCAACTAAACCATAACTAATCATCACGTGAAATGGAGTAGTTTTCAATGGTGAACATCACTATGTTGATCATATCTACTATATGATTCACGCTCGACCTTTCGGTCTCAGTGTTCCGAGGCCATATCTGCATATGCTCGGCTCGTCAAGTTTAACCTGAGTATTCTGCGTGTGCAAAACTGGCTTGCACCCGTTGTAGATGGACGTAGAGCTTATCACACCCGATCATCATGTGGTGTCTGGGCACGACGAACTTTGGCAACGGTGCATACTCAGGGAGAACACTTCTATCTTCAAATTTAGTGAGAGATCATCTTATAATGCTACCGCCATAACTAAGCAAAGTAAGATGTATAAAAGATAAACATCACATGCAATCAAAATATGTGACATGATATGGCCATCATCATCTTGTGCCTTTGATCTCTATCTCCAAAGCATCATCATGATCTCCATCGTCACCGGCATGACACCATGATCTCCATCATCTTGATCTATATCAATGTGTCGCCACATGGTCGTCTCGCCAACTATTGCTCTTGCAACTATTGCTATCGCATAGCGATAAAGTAAAGCAATTATTTGGCACTTGCATCTTATGCAATAAAGAGACAACCATAAGGCTTCTGCCAATTGCCGATAACTTCAACAAAACATGATCATCTCATACAACAACTTATATCTCATCACGTTTTGACCACATCACATCATAACATGCCCTGCAAAAACAAGTTAGACGTCCTCTACTTTGTTGTTGCAAGTTTTATGTGGCTGCTACGGGCTTTAAGCAAGAACCAATCTTACCTACGCATCAAAACCACAACGATAGTTTGTCAAATAGACTCCGTTTTAACCTTCGCAAGGACCGGGCGTAGCCAATCTCGGTTCAACTAAAGTTGGAGAAACTGTCACCCGCTAGCCACCTTTGTGCAAAGCACGTCGGGAGAACCGGTCTCGTGTAAGCGTACGCGTAATGTCGGTCCGGGCCGCTTCATCCAACAATACCACCGAACCAAAGTATGACATGCTGGTAGGCAGTATGACTTATATCGCCCACAACTCACTTCTGTTCTACTCGTGCAAATAACATCAAACCATAAAAACCTAGGCTCTGATACCACTGTTGGGGAACATAGTAATTTCAAAAAATTCCTACGCACACGCAAGATCATGGTGATGTATAGCAACAAGATGGGAGAGTGTTGTCTACGTACCCATGCAGACCGACTGCGGAAGCGTTGACGCAACGTAGAGGAAGTAGTCGTACTTCTTCCCGATCCGACCGATCCAAGCACCGTTACTCCGGCACCTCCGAGTTCTTAGCACACGTACAGCTCGATGACGATCCCCGGGCTCCGATCCAGCAAAGCGTCGGGGAGGAGTTCCGTCAGCACGACGGCGTGGTGACGATCTTGATGTTCTACCATTGCAGGGCTTCGCCTAAGCACTGCAACAATATGACCGAGGTGGAATATGGTGGAGGGGGGCACCGCACACGGCTAAGGAACGATCACGAGGATCAACTTGTGTGTCTATGGGGTGCCCCCTGCCCCCGTATATAAAGGAGTGGAGGAGGGGAGGGCCGGCCCTCTCTATGGCGCGCCCTAGGGGAGTCCTACTCCCACCGGGAGTAGGATTCCCCCTTTCCTAGTCCAACTAGGAGTCCTTCCATGTATTAGGAATAGGAGTCAAGGCAAGGGAAAAGAGGAGAGAAGGAAGGAGGGGGCGCAGCCCTTCCCCCTAGTCCAATTCGGACTAGGCCTTGGGGGGGCGCCCAACCTCTCCTATCTCTTTCCCCTAAAGCCCAATAAGGCCCATACACTCCCTGGCGAATTCCCGTAACTCTCCGGTACTCCGAAAAATACTCGGATCACTCGGAACCTTTCCGATGTCCGAATATAGTCGTCCAATATATCGATTTTTACGTCTCGACCATTTCGAGACTCCTCGTCATGTTCCCGATCTCATCTGGGACTCCGAACTCCTTTGGTACATCAGAACTCATAAACTCATAATATAACTGTCATCGAAACCTTAAGCGTGCGGACCCTACGGTTCGAGAACAATGTAGACATGACCGAGACACGTCTCCGGTCAATAACCAATAGCGGGACCTGGATGCCCATATTGGCTCCTACATATTCTACGAAGATCTTTATCGGTCAAACCGCATAACAACATACGTTGTTCCCTTTGTCATCGGTATGTTACTTGCCCGAGATTCGATAGTCGGTATCCAATACCTAGTTCAATCTCGTTACCGGCAAGTCTCTTTACTCGTTCCGTAATACATCATCTCGCAACTAACTCTTTGGTTGCAATGCTTGCAAGGCTTATGTGATGTGCATTACCGAGAGGGCCCAGAGATACCTCTCCGACAATCGGAGTGACAAATCCTAATCTCGAAATACGCCAACCCAACATCTACCTCTGGAGACACCTGTAATGCTCCTTTATAATCACCCAGTTACGTTGTGACGTTTGGTAGCACCCAAAGTGTTCCTCCGGCAAACGGGAGTTGCATAATCTCATAGTCATAGGAACATGTATAAGTCATGAAGAAAGCAATAGCAACATAATAAACGATCGGGTGCTAAGCTAATGGAATGGGTCATGTCAATCAGATCATTCAACTAATGATGTGACCTCGTTAATCAAATAACAACTCTTTGTCTATGGTTAGGAAACATAACCATCTTTGATTAACGAGCTAGTCAAGTAGAGGCATACTAGTGACACTCTGTTTGTCTATGTATTCACACATGTATTATGTTTCTGGTTAATACAATTCTAGCATGAATAATAAACATTTATCATGAAATAAGGAAATAAATAATAACTTTATTATTGCCTCTAGGGCATATTTCCTTCAATATGTTCCTTTATCTTTGCAATCTCCGCGTTGTGGACGTCCTGATCCGCCAGATTAGCTTCCGCCATAAGCACAGCCAATGCATCAAATAGCTCTGATAAAACATGAGCCGGCGGGCGCACAGGGCCTCCTGCCCCGGTAGTCGTTGCCGCTGCTGAACTGGAGGTTGTTGCCGCAGCGGTCGAAGAATGAAGCGCTGCTTGTGTGCCGACCATGAATATTCCAACTCGGTTGGGCAGATCAGAGGGGTCCGGAATACTGTCGCCATCGGAACAGCCCCCAATCCGGCCATCTTGTAGCTGATAAAGAGATTCGGTTTCCCCGGTCGATGACTCGTCATCGGAATAAACGACGGTCTCGCCGCGAGATTCCGATCCATCCTCATAACTTCCTCCATGGATGACTCCCACGAAGGCATGCTTCATGGTCGGTTTAACCCAGGCGGATCGCGCACGCTGAGCCGTCTCGATGAGGTCGGTGCAGATGTCCGGCTCAGGGCCCGGTTCACCGATCTTGCCAATGAAAACGTGAATTCCACCAAAGGGGACCCGGTACCCGTACTCAACTGAGCCAGCCTCGGGGCCCCAGCCTGCATCGTCGATGTAGAGCTTGTCGCGACGTCTTAGTCATCCAGCCTACGGCATAGCCCTTGAGTCCTTCAAAGCGGCCCTCCAAGAACTTGAAACCATCGTGCGATAGCCCCACGGTGGGCGCCAACTGTCGTGGTTTTGTCATGGCAGATGTCCTAGAGAAAGGACTTAGTCGTGGAGCCATCGCGACGGGTTAGCTTGAAGGGGTTAAAGCAGACACAGGGACGCAAGAGAGTTTATACTAGTTCGGCCCCTTCGATGAAGGTAAAAGCCTACGTCTAGTTGTGATGGAATTGATGGGGTTTCGATGACTAGGGAGCAAACAAGCTTCGCCTAAGTCTCGAGTTGTTGTCTGTTGTCCTTGAACTGTCGCTGGGTCGTCCCCTTATATACATGGGTGACGCCCGTTGGTTCACAAAGTCCCAACATCGGTCCATATTCGTATCCGGGTTGGTCTCTCCTTATTCCTAACTTACAATACAAGTTTATATACAAATACCGGTTTACAGCTACAAGTCTTAAACCGACTACGGGCCTTAGGCCCTCATCTGTCTTCTTGGGCTTTAGCACTCTTGAACTACTGATGAAGTTGACCCAGCCCAGATAGGCCAGTTTACGCCCAGCAGTAATATCCCCAACAGCTATGATGTTTGGCATCAGGAAATTCAACTTCTTTCCGCTTTTGAATCGAGACACCACCAAGTTCTGTGTTCGGCCCATTTACAAACTCTGTGCGCCGATTTAAGTGAAAGAAATCCCGGAACAGTTCTGCAGTTGGTTCTTCTTGTAAATATACTTCACAGAAGACCTGGAAGTTGCATAAGTTGGAAACGGAGTTGGGACCAATATCTTGCGGATGAAGTTGGAAGCTGGTGAGCACATCTCGATAAAACTTTGACCCTGGCGGTTTGAAGCCACGGCCTATATGATCAACAAAGACCACCACCTCGCCCTGCCTTGGGGTTGGAGGATTTTCTGTTCCTGGAACTCGCCATTTGATTTCAGTTTTCTTAGGCAGGGAAACGATGCTAACGATCTCATTCAACTGAGTCTCAATAACCCGGGAACGAGTCCAGTTGCAGGTAGTGAATTGTTTGGCCATTGCGAAAAAAACAAGCTGAAAATGAAAGGCCGGTTTATAAATTACGCATGATTATATGAAAGAGAGAAGGGAGTAAGAAA
Organism: Triticum urartu; assembly: GCF_003073215.2. Taxonomy (NCBI): domain Eukaryota; kingdom Viridiplantae; phylum Streptophyta; class Magnoliopsida; order Poales; family Poaceae; genus Triticum; species Triticum urartu. The sequence goes on from NC_053027.1 coordinate 57,333,087, forward strand.
CATACTGATATGTGAAATGGTGTAAACCGGAGACTAATGCAATAAGGAAAAAAGGTAATACTAGCACAGGATTACTCAGACACTGTTAAACCGGAGCATAATTATGAAGGTAAAATGCTCCTCCGGTTTATCAGAGGGCTAATGGCATAGACTGCTTATACAAGGTTAAACCGCCTATGATTGGTTCAAGGAGAAACAGATCTCACAGGGACATAGAAACAGATCTCACAGTGACGTATGAAATTTTCGGATCTAAGATAAGACAGAAAAGTAAAAATAATTGGATCTAGAAGGGGTGCAGAACCGAAGCAACTTATGAAGGACTAGATCAGTTCTTTGCGCATAAGGGTTTGTGGTGACAAGGGAAGGTTAGCTACGACAAGGAGTATGTCAGATATGAAGTATTCACCTAAAGGCCATGAAAGAGAAACACTGAAAGCTCTGATGAACCTCAAGAACAGTGAAGAACAAGCAAACCCTAATGGATCTAAGAAAGAAAGGGGAAAAGACTTACTGCGACGGCGGAAGCAGCGGAAGGGCGCTGTGGAACTCTGATGCAAATAGGTTGATGCAGCGGCCAACAGCGGAGCAGAGGCGGAGTTCGAAGATGGCAGTGGCGCTCGGGTGCGAGGTCGTCGAGAGGAAGAAGAAGAGATGAATGGGTAGCGGAAAGAAAAGAAAAGGGGTTCGTTGTCCCTATTTATAAGGTGAAGAGATGAAACGGCAAGTGCGGGAATCGAGGAGCCCAAAAATGGATAAGTTAATAAGGGTGTCGCCTCGATGGCTGAAGACATATTAAATGAAGGTAATCTTCGACATCAATGGGTGGATGACATCAGGACGGCTTATCATAATCTTAAAGTATGACGCCACGGTGGTTTACAAGATCGAGGTGAAGATATGAGGGAAGAATTTTTCTAATTATAGAAGATTGACATGAACGAGTTCAAACCAATCTGGGGCCTAATGTTGGGGATATTACTACTGGAGGTAAACCGGCCTTATGTAGCTGGGTTGACTCCTTGAAGATTAGAAGCCCATAAAGATGCAAGGATGATGGCGCTTCATGGAGGCCCAAGGCCCGAAGGTGGGTTAAAGCCTATAAATGTAAACCGGCTTAGTTGTGTAACTTGTATTATAAGATAGGAAGGATAGAGACCGAACTGGATACGTTTATGATCCGGCTTCGGGACTCTGTAAACCGGCGGGCGTCGACCTATGTATATAAAGGGAAGACCCGACAGCAGTTTAGGGACAGATAACAACTTGAGAGCCAGACAAAGTGGATTCACTCCCTAGCCTTCGAAACCCTAGCAATACCAATCACAACTAGACGTAGGCTTTTACCTTCCTCGAAGGGGCCGAACTAGTATAAAATTCACCGTGTCCCCTTGTCCGGTTCAACCCCTTAAAGCTAACCCGTAGCGATGGCTCCACGACTAAGTCCTTTCACAAGGACATCTGCCGTGACAAACCCACGACACGTACGCTTACACGAGACTGGTTCTACCGACGTGCTTTGCACACAGGTGGCTGGCGGGTGTCAGTTTCTCCAACTTTAGTTGAACCAAGTGTGGCTATGCACGGTCCTTGCGAAGGTTAAAACAGCATCAACTTGACAAACTATCGTTGTGGTTTTGATACGTAGGTAAGAACGGTTCTTGCTAAGCCCGTAGCAGCCACGTAAAACTTGCAACAACAAAGTAGAGGACGTCTAACTTGTTTTTGCAGGGCATGTTGTGATGTGATATGGTCAAGACGTGATGAGATATAAGTTGTTGTATGAGATGATCATGTTTTGTTGAAGTTATCGGCAATTGGCAGAAGCCTTATGGTTGTCTCTTTATTGCATAAGATGCAAGTGCCAAAT